>NW_026863339.1:0-27032 GCF_026571515.1 Ruditapes philippinarum | reverse complement strand
TATTTTTAAATTTAAAAGGGAGCCCCATGCTTTACAATTGTGACGGATCAAAACCCTCTATATAAAAACAAAACCGCCTTTACGTATTGAACATTGGGGTTACGTAAACCCTTTTTAAAATGGAATTTGTATAACCAGGGAAAACTTTTCTGACTACTGGCAAGACCCCATGGGCGTTAAATGACAAACAAAATTTGGCAAAAAGAATAGTGTCTTTCATTTCGCAGGAACCCTCCAAATTCTATACCCCTTTGACAAAGTGGCATGTATCTTTGTTTCCAAAAGTTAAAAAGGCAATTATGTATTGGTCAGGAATGCACACTTAAAAAGGAAAGTCCAAATTGACACGGAAAAATTACTTTCAAAAAAACATAAAAGATGAACGTCAACTTTATGTCCCCCCTTTTAAATCCCCGGGGAAAGTGTTACCCTTTTCCCGTTTCAGTATTCTGTATTCCGTATCATCTTTTCTAACGTTTTCATGAGAAAAAAAAGGTCAAGTTCAAAAGGCTGGCAGTTTTGGCCCCCTTTTTACTTTAAAATAATAAAAATTTTCATTTTCTTTTCATTATCTCCCCAACAGACAACACATTCCCCAAAAAATTTAAAATATGTCATGAAAAATACAGTTAAAGGCTTTGGTTAGGTTCGATGTTTTTGGGGCAGAGTTACCCCTTTTACTTTGAAAAAATATAAAATTTTTCAGTTCCCCCAACCCCCAACGGTAAAACACATTCACTTAAACTTTATTGGATTTTCATGACAAAATACAACGTGAAATTTGTCAGGGTTTCAATGTTTTTTGGCAGATTATGCCCCTTTTACTCTGGAAATTTTTGTTGTTCTTATCCCCCCAACGTACAAAAATTTTCAACTAATATATTTATACTTCAAAGGAATATGCAGGTCAAGTTCAAATTTGGTCATGGTTCAATGATTTTCGCAGAGTTATGCCCCTCTCACTTTGAAAATAATATGAAATTTTCAGTTTCCGTTTATTATCTCCCCAACAGTATTACACATTGAACTCAAATTTAATATACGGATATGTCAATGGAATACGCAGGTCAAGTTTGATTTTGGTCATGGTTCAATGATTTTGGCAAAGTAATGCCCATTTAACTTTGAAAATAATATGCTCCTCTCGGGTATTACACATTCAACTCAAATTTGACATATGGATACATCAAAGAAATGCGCAGGTCAAGATTGAATTTTGTCATTGTTTGATGATTTTTGGCAGAGTTATGCCCCTTTAACTTTGAAAAAAAAGGAAATTCTCAGTTCCCATTCATTATCTCCCCAACAGTTGTACATATTCAACTCAGATTAAAGATATGATAAGAATGCATTTGTCAATTTCGAATTTGGTCATGGTTTGATGATAGCTGACAGAGTTATCCTTTTTGAACTTTGAACAACATTCAGAAATTTTAAGTTTCCGTTCATTACCTCCCCAATGGTTGTACACATTCAACTCAAATTTAACATATAGATACATCTTAGGAATAAGCAGTTTAAGTCGTTGTTCAATGATTTTGGGCAAACTTATCTTTCCTAAATGTTGGAAAAATTTTGAATTTTCAGTTTCAGCACTCATACTTTTGTGGAAATGTATGTAGCCATTATATTGGCTACAAATATGCAATATGCAATTTACAAAAGGTTAAGACTGAATAATTTCAGTGCCTTGAACATTGTATAAAAATGGTTTGTGTTAACATTGAAAAGTTTTAAGGGCTTTGAACTTAAAATGAAAAAAAAAATTGTGCAAACAAATTTGGAACTAAATATTATAACATCTGAAATTTTGGCTGCATGCGGGGGAATCCGTGGCATGATGACACATTTCGATAGAATCGTCATGCCAAAGTCAATAAGAGCTAGAGAGATACAGCTTGGTCATGAGGGACATCAGGGTATTAATCGTACAAAAAGTTTTGTAGAATCAAAATGTTGGTTTTCTAAGATGAACGAGACAATAGAAAATTTTATCAAACAGTGTACAGCTTGTCAAGCCGATTTTTGCGGACCATTGGATACAAGAGAACATTTGTTTGTTTGTATTGATGTGCATTAACAATATCCGGTGGTGGAAATTGTCAGATCAACGGCAGTAAAAACAGTTGTACCAGTTATCGATAAAATTATATTACAGTTTGGAATACCGAAAGTCATCAAAACAGATAACGGAAGTCCGTTTAATAGCAGACTATTTGCCGATTACATGAGACATATGGGATTTATACACAAAGAAATTACTCCAAGATGGCCTTAGAGTAATTCTCAGACTGAGGCTTTCAACAAGCCGTTTATGAAATGTACTCGTTCAACAATGATAAAAGGAAAGAACTGGAAACAAGAACTTTTTCGTTTTTTACGACAATATAGACTCAACGATTCTATTGATGAACAGACTAGGCAAAATGACGAAAAGTCGAAATCTCAAAGCAAAATCGTTCAAGATCGGAAACATTTTGCCAAACAAAAAGTTGGTGACAAAGTGTTACTCAAAATTGAGAATCCAACAAAAACCGACAGCGCGATACGATCTAAATCTGAACAGTGTTACAAAGAGATTAGGTTCTATGATTATCATGGAGAGAAATGGGCGATCTATTACGAGAAATACGTCATTTGCGAAAAAGTTACAAAATGACAGAACTTCATACACAAAATCTTGGACGCACTATTGCAAAACGATTGATGGTTATGATGATGCTGATGTTGACTTTATGTGGACATCGTGTTATAATAACACTGGACGAACAAATAATCATGCGAGATCAGTAAGAAACAGACGATCGCCACAATATTTTTGCGATTACGTGCATTAAAGAATTAAATACACACAATTGGATTTTATATTGTAACATATTGTATTAAACCTGACTGTGATCCGGTTATTTGCGCGTAAACAGAGTCCAAGACGTTAATATCTTCCTATATAAAGGCCTCAACAGAAGGTAGGATTTTGAAGTACAACACCAATTAAAACTAAGATGTGCAAGCAAATCTTAATGTGTGAATGCTACTTTTTCTTGAATTCATAAACCTTAAGTCCAGATATAAGGGCATGCTCTTTTTTGAAAATCTTGTCGTACAGATTTCTACAGACCTCCCACAATGACAAGTAACATATTACCAAATTATCTCCTGATAATGGGTGTATTGAATGAAATTCCAGAACAATAAGGGCTAAAAGATAAACATAGTAGAAAGATGGGGTAAAACTAATGTTGGAAAACTCTTCAGGAGACCCAAAGTTGTGGTATGTTCGAATCCTAAATTGTTCCGAAAATGATTATGTCACGGTATTGAACTGTTCTCTAATCAGGGGAGGTTTATTGTAGTCGGTCGGATAGCTCAGTCAGTAGAACTGCAGTACGGTATTCCGAGGGTCCCCGGTTTCAGTCTCGGTCAGGCTGCATATTAAAGAAAATAAAATTTAACATTTTTTTTTATAAAATGGAGGTGTTTCAATCATTACTTATGGAGAAAAAATATTTAGTGAGTAAATTATGTAAGGGATCAATTGGGAGAGAAATTCTTTCAGGGAATTCTGATATGATTCCTACAATGCAGAATTACTGTCTGAATACAAGTGTTGTATTACTTTGAAATGTGTACATCTTATCTCTAATAAGTGTTGTACAACTAAATCCTCCCGTCTGTTGAGGTCTTAAGACGCTTTAATATTCTTGAAATTGTTTTATTTGATTACTTTTTCTTGGAATCGTTTAAACTATGTAAAATAATGATAATGTTAAATGATACTTAATTCAAAACTTTGGTACGATCCAGTATTTTTTGTTAACAGTATAACGGTCTAAGAGCTGCTTATCATGATTTAACTTTTATGCCTGTATTGTGATACATGTCACGTAGTAGAACTATTTTAGTTTATCTAGTTTACAAAAAAAGGAATGTTGTTCACTCTATTCTCATCAAAGGTATCAGATTTCAATACAACAAAACTAGTTAAACTTAGTTCAAAGTAATTATTCCAACATTTAATTGTTAAGGTATTTTAGTTTATTTTTTAAAACACGTTATTTGCTTAGAACTTTTATTTATTAAAAACAAAGTTTGTATTTCAACTTGAGGACGATTTTATGTATGTATGGTTGTGATCTGGTTTATAAATAGATGCAATATGATATGTACTTCCGGTTATGCCTATGACATGATATAAAACTGACTGAAATTTCTCTGATATTTTTTTTACAAGATGAAAAAATGCAAAGCTTACAATTTTTTTAACCGCAACTTACTGATCAATTTGTAACCAGTTAAAGGGCGTGTTGATGATTTAAGTCAATATTCACAAAATAAATAAAATTACAGGAGGGTAATATTGCAAATACTTCACTTAGATATTTTTGGTTAGAGAAGATCTGTATACATTATCTTGCTATATATAAATGTATGAGCCTGTGGTGAATTTTATATCGTTTGATGACATTTTATTTCAAAATCGCCCGAACTACAATGTGTGAGAAGTAGCATTAATCTAAATATAAATGATAAAGTTTACATTGTAACTTCGTAAAAGGAAAAGCCCCGACTGACACCCGGTTCCAATTCCGACCACAATGCTTTAATTTGATCTTGGAAAACCACACTACGTGCAGAATGTACTGTATCAACAAATAATGAAGTACAAATGTATTACAAATCTCTTGTTGTTTTTATTTAAGAAATTGTAAAAACATTAAATTTGCCATTCGAATGCTTAAATATTGAATAACAATAATTACAAGTTATATTTTACTTACCAAATTTAAGTACCTCAATGTTTCCTTTATATGATTTCATCAAAAACGATCAATACTATATATCAGTTCTATATTTTTTTATCGCAGCAAGGTTTATATACCTTCGATACGGAAGTAACTACATCTTAACGCAATAGCGTAATTTTATAACAGACTGCATTCAAATAATGTGATATTGTTATATAAATGATGTCTTAAGTACGCAAAAATTTAATCATTAATTATATCAATTGTTTATCCATTAAATATTTTAAACCTATATACTTGATAGTTGATGATTTTACTGTTAATTCAACATACTTAGTAAAAGTGAGAAGAGCAATACCATGTTAATTACGAGCCTTTGTCATGCGTAAAGAGTATTATTAAATAATTATGCCCCCACTTCAAAGAAGAGTATACAACTTGGTATGATGATTGGTCATGACCAGTAGATGACCCCTATTAATTTTGAGTCAAGGGGTCAAAGGTCAAGGTCACACTGACATTGTACATAAAAAAGGTTTCGATCAATAACTTTTGAACGCTTAGACCTAGGAACTTCAAACTTGGTTTGATCATTGGTCATGAACAGCATGTGAACCCTATAGGTTTTGGGGTGAAGGGGTCAAAGGTCAAGGTCACATTGACCTTGTAGGTAAAAACGGTTGCCTATTAATTACTAAAGAACGTTTAGGCCTAGGAATTTCAAACTAAGTACGATGATTGATCATGACCAGCAAATGACCCCTATTGATTTTGGGGTCAATGTGGCAAAGGTCAAGGTCACATTGACCTTGAAGGTAAAAACTGTCACTGATCAATAACTGAAAACTCTAAGCTCTAGGAACTTCAGTCATGGTATGATGATTGTTCATGACCAGCAGATGACCCCTATTGATTTTGGAGATAAAGGTCAAGGTCACATTGACCTCGTAGAAAAAAATCCGATCAATAACTAAAGAACGTTTAGGCCGAGGAACTTCAAACTTGGTATGATGATTGCTCATGACCAGTAGATGATCCCTATTGATTTTGGGGTCAAGGGGTCAAAGGTCAAGGTCATATTTATCTTGTTGGTAAAACGGTTGACGATCATTAACTTGACAACCCATAAGCTGTTGGCCCCCAAACTTCTTAGGTGCATTTGACTTGACAATAATATGACCCTTATTGTTATTGGGGTCAAGGAGTCAAAGGTCAAGGTCATATTAATCGTGTAGGTGTAAACGGTTTTCGATCAATAACTTGACAAACCCGTAGCTGCTGGCCCTCAAACTTTGTAGGTGCATTGGTTTTGGCCAGTAGAGGACATCTATTGATTTTGGGGTCAAGAGGTCAGTGTCATATTGACCTGGTACTTAAAGACCGTTTCTGATCAATAACTCAACAACTCAAGTTCCCTTGGTTGATATTTTTATATTAAACTAAAAATGCTTTTTGTATACATATTTGAAGGTCTTATGTAATATAACAACTTGCCTGTCATTAATGAGGCCTACATGATTCATGAAATCTATGCATATATTACTTGGTAATATATGTAATAACTTAAATTGCTGCACACAACCTATACGAATACAATGATTATTACCTTGTGACAAGTCATGGCCAGTAGATAACCCTTATTAATTTTTGTTCACTAGGTCAGAAGCCATGCATAAAAACCTGATCACATGACTTATTGGCTGCCGATAGGGGGCATACATGTTTTACAAACATATCTTGTTTAAATATGTGTGTGTGCTTCTATAGTGAATAATTATGTGTGTATGGTAAGTAATCTATATAAATATGCTTGACCGTCCACTCGTTAAGCTGCAAGATAACCTTTTTGCTGCGTCAGTGTTTAATTATTGGAGGGGTCTGATGAGTGTTGAGAATGATTGCTGGCGGCATACATTTTTGCGTATCAAATTGAAGTTATTAATCTCATATAATTCTAAAATCATTAAAACTACTCTTTAAAAATTGTCATGCGCGTACTCCACTACAAAATACTTTACTAACACGATAAATTAAGATAGGGGTGAACAAATCTGTTGGAGACAAAACCGAAAATATCATTTACGTTACATTTAACACTATAAAATGTGCTTTATTCTGTTTAAAACCTTTAAACTGTATAATTTTGTTATATTTATTGTTTTCTGAATAGCATTTTACTATGCTATGTTTTGAAACATAGTACAACAACAAACACTATATAGCTACAATATAACCACGCACTATAACATGAACCTTGTACAACAAGTTTGCTGCTCCTTAAACTTTGTAATACCTGATCGGTTATTCCTAACAGAGACTGGACTGATAGAACTAGCCGATTACAAACTATTCTGTCTACATGTATTTATGCTTTTATTTCATAATTAAACAAATCTTACACAGCTTCAGAGAGAACTTTCACATAAAACAAATTTGTATCTCATAAAATCCGGCTTTGCGATTTTCAACTATTTAATTTGTGTCAATGGTTTCTTGGGTGATCCGCTTTCCACTAATCTTTAAATCCTATTAAGTTATTAATTTATCGTTACTATGTTCTACCGAGTTTTTTTCTTTTGGTACATAACCATTTTATATACATATTTTAACTTGAATAACATGTGTTTTAACTGATTTTTTTTACATAATTACCAATTCCATTAATTTAACATTTGGTATATTAACAGCTCAATGAATATCATTTTTATGATGGTCAACCCATGTCACCCAAAAAAAATATATTTCTTTTTTTGTGGTTCGGTTTTTTACGTGGCACCAACACCGACCTTTATTAGGGTAATTGGATAGGTTCCTCAAATGAAAAAATCCAAAGTCTCTGTCGGGATTTCAACTCTCACTGGTCTGTGATTTGAAGATCTTAACGATTCGGCCACGGACGCCCTTAAAGAGAGATATCAATGAAACACAAAATATATCAGGAGAAATTGTTAAATTAGACAATTGTTTCCAGATTCATAGATAACAGAAAAAAACGAGTCTGAGTGGATTAATTTTAAAAATAACAGTTATTTCTAATAATGTTCACCTTAATATGGTACACATTCGGCAATATTGCTGCAATACATTTCAGTATAAGTGTTCTTGGAGCTGCTGTTGTAAAGAAAATGATATTAGAAAAAAATAAGAAAACTAATTATTCAAATGTTATGTTGGGAATATAAAACACAATAAATAATATGGTCGTATAGGTACAAATTTTATCCGGGATAAGCCGTTGCTCCGTTGAGCAATACATTTTACATTATTTTATTGCTTATTATTTCAAGATAATAAGATAATAGCTTATAGCTACCAGCACAATTAATTTATTCGTATGAACCAAACTAAACTAGAGTAATAATTTATACTTATATGACGGTAGCTATCAATAAGGGATACGCACTACTTGATTATCTTAAAATAATTCATTGAACATTTACAGAAGAAGTTATATAAAGTATGTAACAGTAGACAGGATCTCATGTAAGATGAGATGAGCACATGCAGCAAAATTATTTGATTTCTTTTTAAATTGACTACGTTATTATTTCTGTATATAACAAACCCATACCTTTATTTACAGATCTCTTTAAAGTAATAAAAAATCAGTAAAAGTACTTCTTGAAATATGCTTATCACAGTGAAAAGAGTTGTTGACATACATATAGAATTATGTTTTTATTTTGAAAATAAGATTAAATAATAAATTTCTTAAAGTATTTATTGAGAAAATTTCTTGATCATTTCTACGCCGCATTTTAGAGCGATCGAAAGGAATACTTGTATTGTTATAACAAACGTCGCAGGTACAACGAAGTAATAGTTTTGATAATGGATTATGGAATTTGCAGAACAACTTAATATAACTAATCTACAAAAAAAAAGATATAATCAAGCAATCTGAAGCATGCATGCTAAGCTTAAAATCCATAACGTAATATTATCAGTTTTGTTTATATACATGTATTTGAAAGTATTTGCTCCATGTTTAGTAATTTTTACATATTTAATACTTTTTAAAATACCCACGTCCCTCGTTTTTTATAGTCGTTTCAACTACGTAAATGAAACAGTTGTTGTGAGTGCAAGTTTGGTATTATGGTATGGCACAGACGTGTCACATAGAGCGTCCATGAAACTTGTTTCTCTTTTTCACGTGGCATACAATAGTAAATGAATAATTGATGCACAAAAGTTATCAACCTTGCTTAGTTGTATTAAGCCTGTTCATGGATACTACATGGATACAATATTTATAAATACATGTATGACTCTAAGCAATACAAAATATTAAGAAGGTCGCGTATTAATTATAAATATTCATGACCACTATATTAAAAACTTGGTAACTCAAAACAGACACTCCATTGCGACACTTATCATAATTATGAAACATGTTTTAAATGCATTTATAAGGATATTAAAGTCAATGAGTGATGTAAACAATATGGTAATGTTTAAGAAGTACATTGTTTCTATGATTAACTTACTATAAATCATAAAAGCCATTTACTCTAGATATTCGGTAATTATACGAGTCGTAGTTCTGGTGCATGTATTATAAGATGTTGGTATTGTACGACATTAATGCACTTGCCCCCTCATTGCTGTAAGTTCGAATCTCGCCAGAAACATTAGATTTATTCATGTAAGAAAGCTATCCGACTAGCTTACGGAACGTCGGTAATCAAAAGCACGATTGTGTCTGAAACAATGTACGGAGGAGCACCTGTGGTATTCCACAACTAAGAAAGCTGGAAAGTCACTATATGAACATAAAACATCATTTGAGCCGCGTCACGACAAAACCAACATAATGGGTTTGCGACCAGCATGGATCCAGACCAGCCTGCGCATCCGCGCAGTCTGATCAGGATCCATGCTGTTCGCTATTAATTTCTCTACTTGTTAAAGGGTCTGTAAGCGAACAGCATGGATCCTGATCAGACGGGCTGGTCTGGATCCATGCTGGTCGCAAACCCATTATGTTGGTTTTTTCGTGACGCGGCTCATTTATATATCAGAAGTAATAGTTTTAACTGTCCAGCGTTATCTTCTCAGACAATTCTACGTAAACTTTAGTTTCATGCACATCACTAACCACGCTTGGTCCAACTAAGCTTGAACAGACTCATTTGTTTTTCAATTTTGACTTGTTGCATCTTCTGCGTTCTTTCCAATTCTTATTTTACATTATATTCTGTGTACTTCGTATTAGAAACCTTTACTTGCTAACATATATTTACTTTACAAAATACATTTAACTGTTCAACTTGATATATATTTTGATCTCATTACAAAAATTTACAAAATTCCTTTTATAAAATGTTTGGCAAAACTTATACATGTAGTATGCATCATTATTATAATAATTGACATTAAAACAGCTTTTATCATATATTGTCTACATTGTAGAAAATATTCGTAACCTGCAATATGTAGGCACTATATTTAACAAAACGAATAGGATATTATTCTATAAATGAAAGTATGCATATCCGTTATATGTAACTGTTAAAGCTTCAATGATGTGGACATAGAATTATCAACATACAGTTCAATGTTTTATTGCATTTTATACAAGTGTTTAACACAATAAAAATCAGACACATATTCAGCACTTTACAAATGAATAGATCAGTTTCAATTATTTTTGTTTGATAAAATGTAGTCTATTGTCTTTTAATTCAAAATGTTACTCTACTGACGTGAACTTTTAATGCAAGTATTGAAAATTGTTGCTGCTGAGCATTTTGCTTCGCTAATGGTGACTGCTATAATTCCATTACATTGGCTGGACAATTTTTTCAATATTCAGGCTCAGATACTGTAAAAGACAATAAACGAAATGCAATGAAATTATTTCAAAAATAACTTTTATGAAACCAGTTGTAATGTAGAGTAAAAATCTAAAAACAGTTTATACTGATACAAAATAACTAAACTTTTTTATAGACAATTAATTCACAGATACCTTGAATTCTTCAAAGATCCTCATAGTCATGTGAATTAAACACAGTGTTCCTGTTTGGTGCTGAAAAAGAAACCTATCACTTTAATGTTATTCTTGTAATACACAAATGAATTTATACATAATTGGTAATTAATTATGATGGGAATATACAGGTTCCGTTTTAAATACTTGTTACTAATTATTTTTTAAACAACAACAACAACAAACTTTCAGTGCCTGAAAACATACTCTGCTTGTATGTTTAATTTAAAGACTTCTCAAAAGAGAAACAAAATGATGACATAACAATCATATATGAAAAAATGATAATTTAAAACAACATGAATTTATATTTTCATTAACATAATCAAATGAAATAAGATTTGATGCAAAGTATCATGCAAAAAAATGTTAAAGCTTAATGACATTCAAGGTATGTATTTGACGTTACGTACTTGTTATTTACATTGTATTCATAAAGTACGAGACATATGTGAGTATACTATACACAACTGTCTTCTCCTATACAGTAATGATATCATCAGTTACTATGAACCACATATTTTATACTTTTACACTGTGTAATGCTAGTTAAATTTCTTATGTATTTTATAAACGCCAAAAACATTTTTGTGTTCGTTGGCATTTATTCATATATTTTACTGACGGACGTCTTTCGTATTAATGTTTGTTTAAATTTTGACGTCATTTTAGTCCTATTTTTTACTTTTATTCATTTAGATATATAAACACTCGTTACCTTTTACGATATTTCCTGAGAATCGACGAAAGCACAAATGTAATGTTAACAAGTATAGACACAGCAAGACTTGTTCCAAGTAATTTAACAGCTGACTGTTCTGCGGAACAACTCTTAGTGTAGAAATAAAAGGGTTCTACAAGGGTAAAATAAAAAACATAATTAAAAGTTTCGGCATGTTATATATTTATACCATGATATGTGATATGTTTTCAAACATTGCTTACTTATATTAATGTTACAGTATATATAATTATTCTTATCAGCAGCAGCAGCAGCAGCAGCAGCAGCAGCAGCAGCAGCAGCAGCAGCAGCAGCAGCAGCAGCAGCAGCAGCAGCAGCAGCCCTCTTAACCATCATTATTACAATTTTACAGAGGCAACGTAATATGACATTAACGTAATACATAGCTTTAAAATTCTGAACAAGAGCGCACAATACAGTAAAGTATTATTTCTTTCTAAAAATTATTAATATTATTAAACATGTTTACGTTTGTAAATTATAGACCCCAGGGTATAAAAATAAAGAAAATTTTTGAAGGATTTTAATGTACTCAATAAAATGTCACCCGGAAAGTTGATTTGAAAAACTGATAAAATTTTTAAGGTATTTATATTCCTTTTGACCTTGTGCCCCCAATATAGATATTTTTTTCCCAATTTTAGGCAATCATCCTATGAAGTTTGAACACTGTCGCCCATGGAAATTGTGTTTGTCCAAAAAACCACAATTGTCATGCTGGTCTTGTGACTCAAACCCTTTATCTTTATGACCCAAAAAACCAATAGGTCATTATTGGAATGACGTTTCATTTTACGGAAAAATGACCTTTGACCCTTTTGATTAAAATCGAAAGTGGTTATTTACCAAATATTAAAACCATCCTATGAAGTTTTAAAAAACCCTTTAAAAACTAACTTTAAGTTTTCGCTTTTAGAAACCAAATTTTCAATGTAAAAATCATCCCTTTACCTTAGGACATAAAAAAATAGGGGGATGTGTTGGACATGGGTGTTCCGCCCCATAAAATTTTTCACTGTTATAATTTAAGTAATTTTTGCGTTTCATTTTAAGGGAATTTGTGCCTTACCTTTTGATTTTGACCATAAATCAATAAGGGGTTTTTTAAAAATATGGGCACTCATTCTATTAAGTTTGAATATAATGGACCAAATGGAACTTAAGTTATGCTCCGGAAACTTTTTTAAGTTTTTGGTAATAGTGACCGTGACATTTGACATTGTGACCCCAAAATCAATAAGGATCACTGTGGGCAAAAGAAACGTATGTTTTGCTCCAAAAAACACAATTTTCAATGTAAAGATCATTGTGACATAGACCTTAGACCTTATGACCCACAAATCAATAGGGGTCATGCAGTGGACTTGGCTGTCCAGCCTATAAGTCTTTAAGGCCGTAGGTTGACTAATACTGAAGTAATGAGCGAGAACTGAATTCAGTTTTAGGTAATTGTGACCTTGACCTATGACCTTGTGACCCAGAATTAAATAGGGGTCTTCTTCCCAGTTTGAATATTGTGGACCAGCAGGAACTTAAGTTATGCTTCGGAATCTGTTTTCAGATTTATGGTGATATTGACCTTGACCTTTGACCTTGTGACCACTAAATCAATAGGGGTATTCTACTCTATATGGACAATCATTCCATCAATTTTGAATATTGTAGATCAAATGGAACTTAACTAATGCTATTGAAACTAGTGACCTTGACCTTTGACATTATGACCCCGAAATCAATAGGGGTCTTCTACCTAAAATGGACAATCATTCTATGAAGGTTGAACACTTTGGGCAAAAAAGAACTTTAGTAATGCTCCAGAAACCACTATTTTCAATATAATGATCATTGTGATCTTGACCTTTGACCTTATGACCCTAAAATAAATAGGGGCCATGTAATGGACTTGGCTGTTCAGCCTATAAAATTTTACAGTGAAAGGTGGATTAATACTTAAGTATTTGAGCGGAAACTGTTTTCAGTTTTAAGGTAAAAGTGACCTAAGTTTGTAAAGCTCCGGGAGCCAAATTGCTAACGGACGGACGGATGGACGTACAGACGCAAGAGGTATAACATAATATGCCCGAAATTGTTTCGGGCATATAAAAAGGGATTAGCCCTTGAACGCACTGAAAACGATAAGGTTACACTTGCCAGAAAAACATTGATTGCACTTCTGTCCTTCAAAGTTATCAAGACATCCAAATGAGCATTTCCCATTACTTTTTTCGCATTGCTGATTTTTACAGCCAGCAGAACAAGATATGTTACAGTATACTCCATACCAGCCTGTTGAACAATCGTCACATTTATCACCTACGAACATAGCTGTAGTACAACCGTCTGTGCAATCTCCGGAATTCTTTTCACAAACACTACCTTTACACCATGCAGGACATTGTTGATCGCACATGCTTCCATATTTTCCGGTTGTGCATTTATCACATAATTCCCCAGCAAAGTTTGGAAAACAGTCACAATTGCCAGTTAATATATCGCAAGTGTTTGACATGCAACCAGCTGAACACCTGTTCCTACAGTTTGATCCATAAAAACCAGTTTTACAAGCCAAACAACTGTCAAAGGATAAACATTGTATACAGTTATCCCGGCATTTGTATGTACAGTCGTTCAACAAAGAAAGGTTAGTGTTGTCGTTCGGATAACCTATATAATAACCATCCTTACACGATTTACAAACAGTATTCGAAAAACACGTGACACACTTGCCTGGACATAAACTATTGCATAAATTACTGTTATTGTAATATCCGTCCTTACATGATGCACACTGACCATTATCACAATTACAATTTTCAGGACAGTAATGATTACGACAATCATTTTGACCAACGGCGTTATAATATCCCTCCTTGCATGATGTACACGTAGTTCCTGACTTGCATGTTTTACATCCGGGTAAACACTTTGATGTGCAGTCTGCAGCAGAGCCGGGATAATAGCCATCATAACACGCAGTACATGAATCTACATGATCAGGGCATTGTGTACAGTTGTGTGTACATAGTTCAGAGCAGCGTGCACCTCTATGACCATCTATGCAGCCTAGAGTACATTCGTTTGGATACCATTGCCCTTGTTTACATTTTCCTTCTCTACAGCATGCACAATCATCTAAACATTGTTTATCAACCTCTGTAATAAAGTCTTGCTTACTTTAAATACTATCATATGCCAATATGAAATGAAAAGGAATAAGATTATCATTAAAATTTGAATTGCTGAAAAGTTTATGTTGTATTTATAAGATGGTGTGATAATGTCTCATGTAAGCAATATTTTAGATGGAAATGCTAAACAAAATACGTGTTCTTGCTATACCGTTTCGCTATATGCTAGTGTATGCAAAAACGAAACCAAGTGGAGTGTTTACATTTATCATTCGGGCATGTCTACTTATTTTCGATCATGTTTATAGTATGTCTGTCTCTACATGCAATGGATCCAAACAGGTACATCAACGTTGTAACAACGTTGAATTATGGTCAGATTTTAACGTTGAAATAACGTTGGATTTATATTCGGATATGAAAGTTTAAACAGCGTTGAAATTTCTACTTTGACACAACGTTGCAGAAATTTCAACGTCATTTCAAAGTTGAAAAACTACCATACTTTAATTCTAAGATATAAAGCAAGTCACAGAGTTTAACAAAAAAATAAAGACAAATTAAATACTTTGATATTTTATTTCAAAAATGCAGTTCAAGTGCAGCATAAATTCGAACGATTTTAGAAGTCCTTTTACTTCAACAATAAAAGCTACAATCTGTTCTCCTAGATCTTTCAGTGTATGTCTTAAATGTTTCATGATGGTGTTTGAATACTTCTTTGCCTGTCTCTTAATTACTAAAATAAGAAGTAAATATTTAAAAGTGACATGGTCAGTCTAAATTTATAAATATAATTAAACAACTTAGAGATATGTTTTATCTTTAAATGCTTATCTGTAAGATTTACATAATAAAACAGCATGGAAATTGAGATAAAGCTGGAGTTTCATTTTGACAGTACATATTGTATATAAAACAACAAATATTTTTTAAAAAGAAGCTATTTGAAAGTCTCATCTATGTTTGCTATGAAAGTCCGCTTCCCATCAGTTACTTGCAACATTTTTCCAAGAAATAATCATTCTATTCTCTAGCAGCATCCTGAACACAACATATATAAAAAATTTATATTAATAATCATGAAAATAAAATCTATCATTAAAGGGAGACACAGGCAAAAATTTCATTTCTTAGTTTTGATTTTTTTTCATCCCTAATTCTGTAAATGCCCTCAAAATGAATATATTAGACAGTCAAAGGAACAAAACTTTCCTCCATATAAAGAATAAAATGGTGGTTTCCTAACCTGACCCGCGTGGGTTAGGTTAGAGCGCTAGGACTTCACAATAGTTGTTACAGTGAACTCTGGAAACGTTAAAATGTCAAATGAATGATTTTGACTTGTTTCAATCATACAATATCCACAATATCTGTTAATGTAATCAAGGATTTGTTCAAGTCACCTGACTTGTTTTAAAACTATTCGGTGATTCTATGGGCGTCTAGATTTTGTTCAACATATATAGATATATTTATGTGTCAAATCCAAAATATATAGAATTTAAAGAGAAATTCGTGCTGAAACTTTTAGAAATGTCATTTTAGCGCGAGTTAAGTACAAAAGATCATTTTGCTATTTTTGTCATTATTTTGCCTGAATATCCCTTTAAGACTAGATAAATATCCAGTAGTTGAAATATTTATACTTTATAAATAAATCGCTGTAATTAAATGTATTGAATATAAGAATTTCAATTTAACAAATCTGACGGTCTTCTCCTTGTTGAATGTATGGTATAAAGCTGTAGTACGCTCGATTTCAGCCAGGACCAGGATCTAGAATATAAAAAAAGACTTATTATTCCCTATTAATTCACGACAATTACATTTAAAAGTTTAACATTGAACTTTGTTATTTAACTTCAACCAATCAATTTGAATCAATACTTTTTTTGATTATGCAATGGATATAACGTATTTTTTTCAAACTCATTACCACTGTATTATACTTACACAGCTAGATAGACGAATCGTCTTAGGAACCGAACAGCACTTTGAAAATTACAATTTTTATTGATTAAATTTTAATTGTTACATAGCACCAAAAACAAGGTTAATAATATGAAAAATAAATCTTAAAAAGGCAAGTCTTGTTAACTCATGTAGTTCCCGGAACATCAATAACTTCGCGTAAGCGTAGGCCTACTAAACCGAAATCATTAAATTAGGTCGCAAAAACGTTCAAATCAACTTTATCTTGTGTTTTCATCTATCATTTCTTTCATAAAGTAAATCAGAATAGAATTTTAAGAATTTCCTTTCAATTGTATATTGGAAAATAATTTAATAAACTAAAGTAAAACATTACGGTAATACCTGCGAAATCCAAATGAATTGTCGACTTCTGTTTCTGTCAAAATTCCAAACAGCGCCACCATTTGCAAAAACAATAATAGTAGACAACAAAGTATCGGCAACACTTACTTCCCCCGATCAGCGTTATTTTTTATAAACGGGGTTTTGGCAAGTTTCAATTAATCAATATAATTAATAATGAACTAGTAAATAAATATAAAAAAGAAATTAATACACAAAATAAGTAATATATAGAGGATATTTGTTTGTTTTGCATGTAAGACTGAAATATAATTTCACTGAGTGAACACCAGATGTCATATTTTCACGAGTGGCGTAGCCACGAGTGAAAATATAATAGCTGGTGTTCACGAATGAAATATATTTCAATCTTATATGTAAAACAAATAAATTTTCTTTTTATTTCATGCTTTTTAAGTGATTTTAAGTGTTTTTTACTGATTTTGCCGCGTAACGTCGCGCATTCTCCTTTGTGACGTCATCACATCATGACGTCACATCATTAATTTTGAAATATAGTTCTGTTAAATTTTGTTTAATTTTATTACATTTTTAACATGATGTATGGTGACATTGACTTTCTTTTCCTAAAGAAGCAAAATTTACGCATGACAGCATTTATTTCTGCCTGTTATTCCATTTCATTATGATTTTCTATTCATCCGCATTTAGATATAGTCCGGCTACAGTGAAAATTATATTTTATAAATTTCACTAGTGGTTTATCAGAATATAATTATCTGATATATTACAATAAAACACTGGAAAGCATGAAATAAAAAAGTTTTGATAATAATTAAACTGAAAATAAAACTTCAGCCATTAACGTTGAATATATATTTGAAATAGATCTGTATGGTCTTTCATAGTTGAATATTGGTTGAACAACGTCAACGTAGAGTGCCTGCTGGGATGTTTATGAAATAGTTTGTTCAATTACCATGTTATCAATTTCATTTTTATACTCCTGAAAGAATTCCGGCGTATATTGTAATGCACCTGGTTGTCCGCCCGTCTGTCCGTCTATTCGTCTGTTAGCAGGTTTTTTGTCCGGTCAGTATTTTTTTAAGGTGAAGGTCACACTTACGAGTAGTCATTCTTGTTCAATATCCTAATTGTGTGTCCGCTCTGTATATTTGAACCGAGAGAAAGAAATGCAACTATTTTTGCAGAGACGGTATTGAGACGGTATGCAGTCGACAAGTTTGGATGTCCTACATTCAAAGTTGGCCCCGCTCTGGGATTCGTTGATTTATATAGATTTATAAAGGAGCTTTCGTATCATGTCTGTATCTTTTGAACCAGTGAAAATGAATCGAAATTACTTGGCAGAAAAATTTACAATAATGAGACTATGTGGAGAGCGCAGGTTTGACCTATCTGAGGTCAAAGTCACACTTAGTCATTTTGTATCAATATCAAAATTTTGTGTCCGCTCTGTGTGTTTTGAACCGATGGAAAGAAATTGGACCTTTTTGGCAGAAAATGTACTAATATTTAGATTGTGTGCATAACAACAGTTCGGACCTCCTAAGATCAAAATTGGCACTGATCCGGTGATAAATTTATATAAAACTTATATAGGAGTTTTCATGACCGGCCTGTATCTTTTCAACCGATTAAAAGAGATTGAAACTACTTTACAGAAATGTTCACCACAATGAATCGATGTGCAGAGCTTCGGTTTGTCATGTCAATATCTAGATCACACTAAGTCATTTTGTATCAATTTCAAAATTCTGTGTCCGCTCTGTTTCTTTTAAACTGATGTATGAAATTAAATCTATTTCGCAGAAATATTTATATAAATGTGATGATGTGTAGAGTGCAGTTTTGGACTATATTGGGTCAAGGGCACATTGAAAAATCATTCAAAATCCTTACATAAGTATATATATTACGAAGGGAAATAATAATGTATGAATTTATTAACATGTTTCCTCCCAATATGTATGCACTTACCTCCCTTTTTCTAAAATATATTTTTTTTAAACTTAGAAATTTTCCTCTTAAGATTTATCAGATATTTATGTTATCAATTGAAAATGATGTTACTTTAGTAATAGTTGTTCAATGAATAACAAAACAGTTGTAAACGTGGCTTATAAAATGTCAATTAGCACCTTTTTGCCATATTGTGGACAGTCTCTCTAATTGAAAGACTGGAATGGGTTGAAGGACTGAATCATGTAAAGTTGCTGTACCTATCATATTATACATTAAAACAAAATACAGTTCTTAGTTATTTGGCATGTATCCTTACATAGAAGAAACCTGCAATTGTCCCAAAGATCATTTCACAGACATCAAAAAATGGCTGCGCCAGTTGGTTGGTTGGGAATGGAACAGTTTACATGTACACAGATTTATGTACCATACATATTTAAAAAGTATTTTCTTCCAATACTAAATATGCAGAGCAACGATTTTGAGCATGTATCATCACTTTGTTAAAGTAGACCTATCACTTTTGTGATGAATGTTTGTGTAAGTTTTGATGTTATAAATGTAAAGAGAGTTAATGAAAAGCATAGCATTTTGATTTTTATTTTTAGGTATACTATTTTTTACTTTTGATTTTCTGAAATAGAATTATTTATATGCTTCAATCTTTGAATTTTATCATTCAACATTATTGTTGTTTTCATTCAGTATATATTCTCCGTGACAATCGAATGGAGATAAATAATCACAAATATGTGCTTCAAAATTAGCTTTTTAGGGGCATGACTGGTGACATGTCTGGGGTCTGAACTCCACAGCGAAAGCTGCGGCACATACATGTATAAATTGTAACTTAGTATTTATGTCACAAGAGCATAGCTCTTTGGCATCTATCAATGTGGATATTAATAATGATAATTGACGTAAAACATGTTTTAAATGGGTATCCTTTCTGTCTAAAATGTTTTTGATTACTTTAAATTTTATTTACTCAATGACAAAAAAACCCTCAAAATGTCACGGCTATGTGGTGCTCTTGATATATTTGTCGTAAAATATCAATCTTTAGAATGGTTATTTTTTTTAACACAAACTGATATTGAACGTTCTAATACAAATGTACCTGACTTAGGTATGACATCAACACTACTTACTCTTGATAATCTTTTCGAATATTCATTCGAAACAGAAAATATTCTCATATCTCTAAAAGTAAACAAAGCATCTGGACCAGATGCTTTCTGTAACTGAATTATGCATGAATCTTCACATGAACTGTTTGTACCTTTAACCGATCTTTTTAACGCTTCTTTATATCCTGTTGCAAAGTTCCATCTTTTTGAAAGAAATCCCATGTTACAGATATTTTTTAAAAGAAGAACACCCAAAGACTAATTTCATTGTTTAGCACTATAGAACAGGTTTCTAGCGTCACATTTTTTAGGCATCTTGAAATCAAATAGAACTCTTAACCCAGTGCAGTCAGGCTGTAGGGGTTTCAACTGGAAATAAAATTTGTATATATCTATGATAGTCTTTGCAAACTACTTCTTAATGGCCTTGAAGCTAGAGTTATATATCTTAACAGGCATTTGATAAGGTCAGGTATAAAGACATTCTTTGTAAACTAAAGTATTAAGGTATATCTAACAAATGTCGGATCGTTTTTGAGATTATTTAAAATCTAGACGTCAGCGGGTTCTTTGGACAGATGCAAAAACTTCCTGGGTGCTCTTGAGGCAGGTGTCCATCATAGCACGATTCTTTGTATATTTATATTAATATTTGCATATTAATGACATTTTTCAAAATCTTCAATCTAATGCTAACATTTTTGCTGATGATAGAAGTCTCTATCTTGTCTTTGAAATCCCATAAATTACATCTAAACAAGTACAATCAGATATAAAAAAAATAACTGCTTGGGCAGACAAATGATTTGTATTTATTCATCAAAACAGCAGGTGTCAAGTGCTTTGCGTCAGCTTAAAGCGGAACGCCTCAATATTCATGCTCATTTTCATGAAAATTTGAAAATTGATTTGAATGTATAATATTGTGAAATAACCAAAAGGAAGCAATTTACACATAATCAATTGCACTTACAACCCACGTAAATTACCTAATGTGGTCAAGATATGCATAAATAGCCCTTACTACGTTAGTAACGCAGTAGAAATATAGTTGTAAATACTGAAAAAACAGTCATAAATCGCATATAACATGTAAAATATTACTTGAATCTTGAATCATTTTGCTTTTCTAAAGTCTTAGTACATATTTCTCAAGTTTGGTTTTATTGAAATATTTTTACTCATCTGGAGGCATGCAGCTTTAAAATGTTGACCCGTACTGTTATATTTTCTGGTCCTTCGGAATTAATGACCCCAGCACTTGTAAGTGCTGAGAACTGAGTATCGCTCAAGCCAGTGCAAGGAGGCGTGAGGGATGTTGCACTTTTTCATAATCCCTTATGTATAGGCCCAATCAAACCGATTAAATATTGCTGTTTATATTGCTTCCAAGGGTTCACTCTATTACAGATATTTATACATCACAACATTATGTGTCATCTGCTGTGTATATCCTATAAAAAGTTGCCCCATACTACATCAGTGTTGTTATATTATTCTGGTCATCGTGATAATTGAGTTCAGCATTTTAAAGTGTTGCGAATTGAGAACCGCTCAAGTTTATATCAAGGCTGTTTCAAGATGTTTATTGTCAATTTTAATCCATCTTTGTCATAATCATGTATCATCTCCAGAAAAAGAAAAAGTTATCACCAACCACTCCAAATGCTTAACCAAAATATACCAGAAGTAATTGACCATAAACACTTTTTATATAACAATTTCATATGACACTAACATATAAATTATATCAGAGAAAAAGCATAAACAGGTAAATGTATTTAGAAAAATAAAATCTGTATTAGATCGTAAATCATTAAAAATAATTGTAATTTATACGTCGTTTATAAGACCAATATCTAATATGCCGACGTCGTATAGAGAAAAGCACTTGAATATGAACTTGATCTTTTAGACAAAATACAAAACAAATGTATTGGAATACAATTGGGTGCAACAAGGCTCATTTGAAAATGAAATCAGTTGGGAAACATTAGGGCAGAGATGTCTTAACCATTGATTTTATTTTACAAAATTAAATACGACGAAGTCCCTGGCTTTGCCTATACCAGATCCCAAACACACACGCTTTTACTAAAGAAATTCTCATGACTTAAGCGGTATATAAGCATGAACTATATTATATTCAAATTCTTTTTTCCCAAATGCCATACTTGGGTGGAGGAATCTACCCCTTAACATTCGAAATTTGCCAACACTTTCAATGTTCAAAACTTATCTACAATGTAAACAGAAATTTACGAAAAAATACTTCTATTATGATGATAGGAAACTTCAAATATTACATGCAAAATAACGCACAAAATGCAGGTCTTTAAACTAAAAAAAACCTTTTTTCATAAAAATATACATCCTAAACACTTTTATGAGTAAATGCAAGCGGAAACTAATTTGTTTTATTTCTTGAATGCCCAAATTTTAACACACACAGACAAAAGTTATTTCAAAAGGTTAACAATTTCAACATTACCCTTAATACTCTGATGTATGTATCTGAATGTATCTGTGAGACTTTCTTTCTCTCCTCTAAATTAGACCAGTTTGCTTTTTAGTAACGTTTTTGTTAGTAACAACACCACATTAATCTGTACGTACTTTTCAGTCATTTTTGATGCTGTATTGTTTCTTACTTGTTAAAGGGACTTCACTGTTTTTGACTTGACGGGACTGGATATAATTTTTCGAGATTTATGTTCATTTCTATAAAAATTAAGGCAAATAAGTTGTGTGCAAATTTTCATGTCATTCGCTCACTTAATTTGTTTTCAGAATAATTATTCTAATGTGATAAATAACACTAAATTGAAAAGCGTTTCACTCAAATCTGGCAAAGAATATTTTTACAGCTTTAATTTTTCATAATATTTATGTTACCTATTTGTTATACTTTTTGATATAGTTAAAATCTCGACACATTTTAGAAATACAGTAAAACGGAGAAGAATTTTATAGGATTTAGTCTTTCGTTCTAATCCTTTTCTGTAATACGAGAGTGTTCGATTTGTATTGTACATGTATATATGTTAATGTGTATATTCCGGGAAAAGATAATATGTTTTAAATAAAATATCAACAATTTTTATTAAAATTATCATTAAATCTCACATATGTAAACAAGGTGTTATATGACACACATGCTACTGCCTTCTGTTTCGCATAACTAGCATAGAGAGGTACGTATATATTATCTGTAAAGAAGGTTACGTATTTCTTTATTGTCTACCTTTACAACAGAAGTGTTATGCTATATGGTTATGCCTCTGGATTTTCACCTGTTAAAAGATTCTCCTCATGTAGATTTGTTTCCTTACTTTCAGGCGAAAAGGACTTAGTGCCACTCGAAAAGTAAGCGAAATCAAGCCGTTTGCATGTGTGTTCGACCCTGTTTGTCTCTTTGTTAATGCATTTCAAGTGTAAATTCTTATCATGAAGATGTTATATTTTGGATCTGGGGGATTTTCTTTCTTTAGGGCTTAACTTCGGCGACTTGCTTGCAAATAAGCATCTGTTTTAACCAGTTGTTACAGAAAAATAAATGTTGCATAGTTTCTCTTTAGATGATATTAAAAATCGCTGAGTAATTTCAGAACCGAGAGCTGACATATATATACCATTATCATTTTTGCATTTGGATGCTTTTATCTATTACTTTAACAATATAACTAAATCTCAGATGTCTTGTCCATGTATTATGAATATTTTCTTACAAAATAATGAAGATTAAACATATGATGGTGTTCCAGAAGTCCGTTACAAATTTTATAGACGGTTCATTTTTAACGACAATATATAATAATTCTGACATATAACCTTTAAGTATATTATTACATAACAACAATTCATTTACTAAATATTATATCTGGTTACTTAAAAGAATTCAGTATCAATGAGTTTCCGGCGCACGTCAAATATTTTGGATTTTGTTATGAATACAAATATGTACGTCCTCTTAAATTAATTCCGTATATTTCAAACATCTCATAAATTTAAATGTTTGCACAATACCGCGTTGACATCCTCTGCTGCTTTGTTAACATTATCCTAGAAAATATCAGTTAAATAACTTAAGAAATGAACGAGATACGGAAAAATGGGGAAAAAATCTCATAGAAAAACGAAAAATTAAAATGGCGACGTTTGACGAATTTGCGGTGCAGCGAACAGTTATCAGGTTTTGTGAGTATCTCGGGATGACACCTGTTAAGACAAGTGTATCGAATAGAAATTTTTAGCAACATGTCCGGAACATTTGTTTACAAAAGACATGTTCGGAATACTACAGACAGCAGCAATAAGGAAAAAAAACGAATAAAGCTAAAGCAGGTGCAACGAAATCGGAAATTTGCCTATAGCAAAAAATAAATTCATGCCCTCTAAAACATTCGTCAGAGATTAACAACCACATAATTAAAGTCTGTTACAGTAATTCACTTTAAGCTGCACCGTTGGTGTGTGAGTATTTGAGAAACGCCTTAATATACTTTTAACGCCTTCTTTGATTCAAATAGTTGCTAGATAGTTGTTATTTAATGCATAATTGTGTTTTATGTTAATATTTTGCTATATGAAATATGTAAAAATGATTCCATTTTACGTGTATAACATAATAAAACATCAAACTCTACCTATTTCATTTAGCTTATAAACAATATTGTCAAACAATATTGGGACAACCCACGTATCATACGTCTAGCACCTTTGTGCATAACAGTAACTTAAACTGTCGATAAAGTTTTTGTTTATACATACATGCACAATGTATACCAAAACTTTAACTGCAAATTCTTTCAAGCAAAACACTTACCTCCTGTCGTGTTGTAAACAAGTTGAAACATACATATTGTATATATAATCTGTAAAGAAATTACGTTTTTCATTATTGATAACCTTTATAACAGAAGCGTGTTGGTATTTTGTTATATCCTGGGGTATTCACCTTGTACATTTAACATTTTAACAAGATATAATAGTGAAATAAATATGTTATAATCAATTAGGATTTTCACTTAATATTTGTTTGCATCTATAAAACTCAGTTTACTAGGTTTACATTGATAATTAAACTATTATTGTGACCGCTTAACTTTCGGTCTATTCCTAAGCTTCAGCGAACAAGTTATACATTGAAGCTGAAATAAAATATCAATCACAATTGTTAATACATGTATATAGAGGATATTCAAGTTTTTTCTATAAATACATGATTTATTTTCATCGAGTGGCATGAAAATAAATATTTCATGAGTGGCGGTAGCCACGAGTGAAATATGGTAATTTTCATGCCACAAGATGAAAATAAATCATGTATTTATAGAAAAAACTTGAATTTTCTGTTTATTATATATATTTTTCTCTTTTTTGCTATAAAATTTGAAAGACTTTCCCTTAAATTTTGTGTAATGGCAGAATTTAAATGAAAGTAGTTCGGCAAGACACCAGTGAAAATACGGAAAATATGTTTCACTGTAGTGAAAAATAAATTTTTACAGTGAAAATACGGAAAATGAAAATACGCATTTTATTTCATCAATATTTCTCAATATTTCATTTATAAGTATATAATAAATATTTATATCAAATTCCTTCAACATAAGCTTATTACTTAACTCATCAAATACTGCCTTAAATATATATACATGTATATATGATTATAACTATTGTAAATTATATTCTACTAACCAATTTTATGTTCCTCATTGTTTCTTTATATATTTCCATTAATCCTTCAAAACGGAAGTAAATAAAGCATCTCAATTACGATCTTTAACAATTCAAAATAGTGTGACGAAAGAGACTAGTTTAAAAGGTATAAAAAAGGATAAAATACAAAGAAAACGGTAATAAGATACACACAAGTTTATAGAGGTATAGGTTTGGCTTAGAGAAAAAAGTTTATAATAAATTTGTTTTATAAAATGTTTCGGGACGATTATTCATAGAATTAACAATCCCAGAGAATTGTTTAAAACATTTTCTACTTATTGACAGGAAATTTTTAAGAATATGTGTATACGTTGGTCAATAAGAGAAAATAATCATGATGGTAACAGTTTTGCAGTTTAGAGACATTCCCTCATCTGAATTACTGAAAATGTAGTTGAAAGTTTAGTTCAATAAGTTTTGTTATCAGATATTCATACACACACACACACACACGCGCACGCACGCACGCACACACACGCACGCACACACAAACACACGCACAAACGCACCAACGCACCAAAGCACACACACACACGAACACACACAGACACACGCAAACACACACACAAGTATGCACACATATACGCAGCAGATGTTGCGGTATCATAAAGATAAAAAATGGGTCGAATTGCATTTGTTTACCAAATATCATGAGACTGTGATGTTACGAAAAATATTTTACAATTGACCATCAATGTCAGAAATTTAAGTCGGCTAACCGGCTAACAGGAAGAAGACCTTAAATCGGATCTCACAATATGGGACCACGTCTTAATGCTGTATACCAAACATCAAGAGGCTGTAATGAAGTGTAGCTGAGAAACCTGTTACGATATTTCCTACTATTAATCAATAATGGATAGGCGACCGTGCTATTATCGAATCCAACAGTATGGGACCACGTGTTAATGCTATATACTAAATATTAAGAGCATTTGATAAGTAGTTGCTGATAAAACTGTTACGAAAGTTTCCTACAAATGACAAGTTTAATTAAGTCGGTAAACAGGAAGTGGATGAGCGAAATCAAATCCAAGGGTAATGGACCATTGTTAAGGCCTTATGGAAAATATAAAGTTCTCAAACTGTATGCCAAATATCAAGAGACTGTGATAAGTAAATGTTGAGAAACCTATTACGAAAATTTCCTACGATTGACCATTAATGTCGAAAATTAAAATAAGTCAGTAAAAAGGATGTGGATGAGCAACAGATCTGAAACGAATCCCACGGTATGGGACCACGTGCTTATGCCCTATGACACATATCAGGAGGCTGTGATGAGTAGTTGCTGAGAAAACT
>NW_026863338.1:0-59061 GCF_026571515.1 Ruditapes philippinarum | reverse complement strand
TTGGTGATTGACTTTTGGGGTTCATTTTTTGAAATCTTTATAATGTTTGGGGGGAAAATTATTATTTGAAAATTTTAATCCTCCGTATTGCTATATATAATGGGACAAGTTTTATCGGGGGTGGGGGTGTTTGATAGAGAATAATGCATTATTTTGATATTAAAACATGTCAAGTAAAAGATAAAAGGAAGTAGATAAAAGAACTTAATGGTATATTGATAAAAAGAATGGTACCCGGGAGGTAGGGGATGTTCCGTAGTTTACTGAAGTTTACGAAGTTTAAAGTTTACATAGACAAGAGAGATACATAAACTTACTGAAATTGTTTATCTGGAAAGATAAGTCTTCATTTCAAAAGTAGAATTGAAAATAACATGGCTGAAAGAAGAAATGGTTAAAAAAAGAAAAAGATTTTTAAGTAAAATTAAACTTTCATACAGTGCCTTCAGAATACATTTCTGTAGTAAGGGATTTCTCACAAGGAACCCAAATATCAATACACAGGAATTTTTTAGACTGTGCAAATTGTCAATTTAGGTATGACTTTAAGTGTGATTTCTACCAAAATAGTTCTTTCTGCCACCTAGCAACCAGAATTATCTGTGCCTAGCAACTTGCAAATTCTGACTGTGTGAAATCTGAATGTCCTTGTCTGAAACTAGCAAGTCTTAGAAGCATGTCAACCAGCATGTACTGCACATCTCACCACAACCTTTCATTGATTACCTTAGTTTGACACCCCAAAATTAGTGAAATCATTTTAAGCACACTTACCATTAAACATACACTGATTGAATGAAATAATCCCATTGTTGAATCCATGCAATATTATGTTGAGTGATGTTTATTTTGTTGGGTGGTTTCTTTTCATCCTAATTTATTTATATATTAAGAATTTGTTTCTGCCATATTAGAAAGTATTTTCTTTAGATTTGTTATAATTTGGCATTGTTTACTTTACTGAAAATGGGATAAAGTACAGATTTAGATAAAATAAAAACTTGTTTTTGGTATGGAAACTTACAAGTATTTGAATTAAAAACAAGAAGAGATCAGCACATCTATGAATCTTTTACTTTATCATTATTAGCTCACCTGTCACAAAGTGACAGGGTGAGCTTTTGTGATCGCTTTTCGTCCGGCGTCCGACATCATGAAACATCTTCTAATGGGTGTCTTCCAAGTTTGTTCAAATAAAAGCCCTGGGGTTTAAACTGGCCCCACTCTGGGGGCCTCTATACAGGTGAGCGACCTCAGGGCCATCATGGCCCTCTTGTTTTTATACATTCTGAAGAAAAAAAATTAAAAGAACAAAATATCACTATAGTCTATACCAAAGGCATGTGTAATGGAAAAAAATGTTTACTGAAAAATTGAATGATATATTACAAACTCAGGCTTTTCAGTTCTTTATTTAAGACATATACATGCATCTCTTCTTTAATTACAAATGTATCATACATTTTGTCACCTCATGTCAAAGTTTGTGTATTAGCTTCCTAGTTTTATTTAGCACTGGGCAACTTTATAATGCATATGTTTATGCACAAGCACATTAAGTTTATGGACAAGTACACTGTTCACTAAGTTTATGGACAAATCCACAGTACACTAAGTTTATGGACAAATACAATGTACAGTAAGTTTATGGACAAGTACACTGTACAATAAGTTTATGGACAAGTACACAGTACACTAAGTTCATGGACAAATACAATGTACACTAAGTTTATGGACAAGTACACTGTACAATAAGTTTATCGACAAATACACTTACAGTAAGTTTATGGACAAGTACAATGTACACTAAGTTTATGGACAAATACAATGTACACTAAGTTTATGGACAAGTACACTGTACAATAAGTTTATCGACAAATACACTTACAGTAAGTTTATGGACAAGTACAATGTACACTAAGTTTATGGACAAGTACACAGTACACTAAGTTTATGGACAAATACAATGTACACTAAGTTTATGGACAAGTACACTGTACAATAAGTTTATGGACAAATACAATGTACACTAAGTTTATGGACAAGTACACTGTACAATATGTTTATGGATAAATACACTTACAGTAAGTTTATGGACAAGTACAATGTACACTAAGTTTATGGACAAATACACTTACAGTAAGTTTATGGACAAATACAATGTACACTAAGTTTATGGACAAGTACACTGCACAATAAGTTTATGGACAAGTACAATGTACACTAAGTTTATGGACAGGTACACTGTACAATAAGTTTATGGATAAATACAATGTACACTAAGTTTATGGACAAGTACACTGTACAATAATTTTATGGACAAGTACCTTGTACAATAAGTTTATGGACAAGTACAATGTACACTAAGTTTATGGACAAGCACACTGTACAATAAGTTTATGGACAAGTACAGTGTACAATAAGTTTATGGACAAATACACTTACAGTAAGTTTATGGACAAGTACCCTGTACAATAAGTTTATGGACAAGTACACTGTACAATAAGTTTATGGACAAATACAATGTACACTAAGTTTATGGACAAGTACACTGTACAATATGTTTATGGATAAATACACTTACAGTAAGTTTATGGACAAGTACAATGTACACTAAGTTTATGGACAAATACACTTACAGTAAGTTTATGGACAAATACAATGTACACTAAGTTTATGGACAAGTACACTGCACAATAAGTTTATGGACAAGTACAATGTACACTAAGTTTATGGACAAGTACACTGTACAATAAGTTTATGGATAAATACAATGTACACTAAGTTTATGGACAAGTACACTGTACAATAAGTTTATGGACAAGTACCCTGTACAATAAGTTTATGGACAAGTACAATGTACACTAAGTTTATGGACAAATACACTTACAGTAAGTTTTATGGACAAATATAATGTACACTAAGTTTGTGGAAAGTACACTGCACAATAAGTTTATGGAAAAGTACAATGTACACTAAGTTTAAATGGACAGGTACACTGTACAATAAGTTTATGGATAAATACAAATGTACACTAAGTTTATGGACAAGTACAACTGTACAAGTAATTTTATGGACCAAGTACCTTGTACAAAAAAGTTTATGGACAAGTACAATGTACACTAAGTTTATGACAAGCACACTGTAAAATAAGTTTATGGACAATACAGTGTACAATAAGTTTATGGACAAATACACTTACAGTAAGTTTTATGGACAAGTACCTCTGTACAATAAGTTTATGGACAAGTACACTGTAAAATAAGTTTATGGACAAATACAATGTACACTAAGTTTATGGACAAGTACACTGTACAATATGTTTATGGATAAATACACTTACAGTAAGTTTATGGGACAAGTACAATGTACACTAAGTTTATGGACAAATACCACTTACAGTAAGTTTTATGGACAAATACAATGTACACTAATTTAATGGACAAGTACACTGCACAATAAGTTTAATGGACAAGTACAATGTACACTAAGTTTTATGGACAAGTACCTACTGTACAATAAGTTTAATGGATAAATACAATGGTACACTAAGTTTATGGACAAGTACACTGTATAATAAGTTTATGGACAAGTACCCCTGTACAATAAGTTTATGGACAAGTACAATGTACAACTAAGTTTATGGACAAGTACACTTTACAATAAGTTTATTGACAAGTACACTGTACAATAAGTTTATGGACAAGTTCAATGTACACTAAGTTTATGGACAAGTACACTGTACAATAAGTTTATGGATAAATACAATGTACAATAAGTTTATGGACAAGTACCCTGTACAATAAGTTTATGGACAAATACAGTGTACACTAAGTTTATGGACAAGTACACTGCACAATATGTTTATGGACAAGTACACTGTACACTAAGTTTATGGACAAGTACACCATATAATAAGTTTATAAACAACATAATTTATGGGTAATGAGGTTTATTGAAAAATATAGTTTATGGACAAGAAAATGATACTTGAACAAACAATAGCTTTATAGAACAGTTTATGTACAAGATATCTAATGTAAATATCATCAAGAACAAAAAGTTTATAAAGTAAGACTATATGTATAATTTACTGACAGGGACAAAATGGTTATGAACAAGACTTTAAGATTAACAAAACTTTAACTAGCAAGAACAAAAAGTTTATGAATAAAACTTAAAGGTTTACTGGCAAATTTAGAAGACTATAAGATTTCCTGGCAAGAACAAAATGATCATGAACAAGACTACAGTGGTATAAGACTTACTGGCAACATAAGGCATATGAACAAATTCATAAGATTTACTGGCAATGACAAAATGTTTATGAACAAGTCTGTTGACTTTAAGATTTTTCTGAAAATACAAAAAGTTTTAGTCCATACATTCATATATTGACAATTACTTGAAGTGTTGTTATCAAAGATTACTTGTTCAAGTCAGCTGCTAATACCTGTATATTGCAAAAATCAAATTATGAAATATGTTTAAAACAGTTTGGCTCAATTGGAGGCTTACTAGCAGCCATCAATTAAACCAGCTCGTGCATAATAATGCATTCTTGGACTTCATTATATTACATTCTGGCCAAGATTTATTCTTTAATTAAGACAAGATTTTGAAGTTGAGGTGACAATATGTTTGAAGGTATACTAACTTATATACATTAATGATAATCTTTATTTACTAATCAGACTGCTCAGTATATAACCTGTAAGCAAATATAGCATTTTGTGTATAACATTTATTCTAGTCTGTAGAAGGCGTGGTTACAGGCCACTCCCACTTCCATACAGGCCACTCCCAACTCCATCATGACAATCATCACCCGCAGGCCGTATTTCAAACTGTTAATATTAACGTAAGTCTCTTCTTTCTTTTTTCTCACAAGTTTTTCACGTTCTTACAATTTGTTGGGTTTATGTTGGTATGATGGGGTGAGGTTTAACTAACATTTTTAGGGGGTGTTGTTGTTTTTTTTATGCCCCCGCCATTTAATGGCCGGGGCATATAGTGTTACCCTGTTCCGTCCTTCCGTCATTCCGTCATCATCAGTTTCCGTTCATTATCTTAGTAACGGTTGTACACATTCAACTCAAATTTGACATATGGATATGTCATGAGAAAATACAGGTCAAGTTCGAATTTGGTCATGGTTCGATGATTTTTGGCAGAGTTATGCCCCTTTTACTTTGAAAATAATATGAAATTTTCAGTTTTCGTTCATTATCTCCCCAACGGTACAACACATTCAACTCAAATTTGACAATATGGATATGCCATGAATAAAATACATGTAAGTTCGAATTTGGTCATGGTTCGATGATTTTTGGCAGAGTTATGCCCCCCTTTCACTTTAAAATAATATGAAATTTTCAGTTTCCGTTCATTATCTCCCCAAGGTAACAACACATTCAACTCAAACTTGACATATGGATATGTCATGATAAATACAGGCCAAGTTCGAATTTGGTCATGGTTCGATGATTTTGGCAGAGTTATGCCCCTCTTTTTACTTTGAAAATAATATGAAATTTTTCAGTTTTTTCGTTCATTAATCTCCCCAAAAAGGTACAACACATTTCAAAACTCAAATTTGACATATGGATATGCCATGATAAAATACATGTCCCAAGTTCGAATTTGGTCATGTTCGATGATTTTTGGCAGAGTTATGCCCTTTCACTTTGAAAATAATATGAAAATTTCAGTTTTCGTTCATTATCTCCATAATGGTACAACACATTCAACTCAAACTTGACATATGGATATGTTTTTGGAATACCCAGTTCGAATTTGGTCATGGTTCAATGATTTTTGGCAGAGTTATGCACCTTTCACTTTGAAAATAATATGAAATTTACAGTTTCTGTTCATAATAGTGTTACCTATTCAACTCAAATTTGACATATGGATATGTCAAAGGAATGGGCAGGTCAAGTTTGGAATTTGGTCATGGTTCGATGATTTTTTGGCAGAATTATGTCACTTTTCACTTTGAAAATAATATAGATACATCTTAGGAATAAGCAGTTTAAGTTTGAATTTGGTCGTGGTTCAATGATTTTGGACAAACTTATCTTTCTTGAATGTTGGAAAATTTTTTGAACTTTCAGTTTCAGCACTTATACTTTTTTTGGGAAATGTATGTAGCCATTATTTTGGCTAAAATATGAAATATGCTATTTTCAAAAGGTTAAGACTGAATAATTTCAGTGCCTTGAACATTGTGGAAATGGTTTGTGTTAGCAATGAAAAGTTTTAAGGGCTTTGAACTTAAAATGAAAAAAAAAAAAATTGTGCAAACAAATTTGGAACTAAATATTATAACATCTGAAATTTTGGCTGCATGCGGGGGCATCCGTGGCATGATGACACATTTCTAGTCCATAGCTGATTTAGGCTGATTTTAACTGTAATATTCCCTAACAACTTATTCATAAGATACTCAGATTTTATTGATAAGTTAATATCCTAATCTAGATTTAAATGTAATAAAAAAAAGTTTTGGACAAATAGGTAGAACGATATTGCAGAGACATAGCAATTTTCAAAATGAGCTAATTTGCTTTTATGGAAATGATTTGATGTGGTGTATTGATTTTGTTTAATGCTTGGGATATGTATACAAACAAATCAGCACTGGAAATGAGCATGCTAATAATATAAAACTTGAATTTAATACATAATAAGAATGTGTGCATTAGAGCTTGCCTCAGTATCATGTATTATGTTTACATCAGATTTTATGATAACACTTTTGTTAATGGTTTTGAGATTTAGATTATTTATTGAAATTTGTTTGCAGTGACAGCAGACTAGCTTATTTGAGTCATTGTCCTGTATAAACCAGTACTGGTTCTATCAGAGAACAGTACTAGGCAGCAGTACTGAGGGCTTAGAATTATAAGCCCTTAGTTTAGCAGCTGAATCCTTAACTACTTACTACGCCAAATTCAGTTCCCATTTTATTACCTTGATATATAGCTAATGTACTTTCCCCGGCTTTGCCGTCCCATTTGGATTAATTATTGGTATCTTAAAAACTAACATAGGGAAAAGGTTGAAAGTTCACACACTGTTCTCATGATGGGCACAGGTCAAATAACTCTTGAGTAAACTTTTTATACGCCCTTTTGAAAAACGGGACGTATTATGGGAACGCCCCTGGCGGTCGGGCGGGCGGCGTCCAATTTTGTCCGGAGCATATCTCCTACATGTATGGAGGGATTTTAATGAAACTTCATAGAAATGTTCACCACTATGAGGAGCAGTGTCGCGCACATGAACCAGGTCTCTAGGTCAAAGGTCAAGGTCACACTTAGAGCTCATTGAAAAATTGCTTGTCCGGAGCAAAACTTCCACATGTATAGAGGGATTTCAATATTACTTGGCACAAATGTTCACCATTGTGAGGCGGAGTGTCGCGCGCAAGATTCAGGTCCTTACGGCCAAGGTCAAGGTCACACATAGAGGTCAAAGTTCAGATAAAAATATGAAGATGTGTATATGGACCATTTAGTCATCATTTATTGAGGGGATTGTAACACAAATGGTCATTATTAAGACTATGGCTGTGATACATATAATTTAGGTCAATATATATACAAGGTCAAGGTCACTAAAGATGATGAAATATCCAGATTTTGTCCGGAGCATATCTCCTACACGCATGGAGGGATTTTAATGAAATTTGCATAGAAATGTTCACCATTATTAGAAGCCATGTCACGCACATGAACTAGGTCTCTAGGTCAAAGGTCAAGGTCACACTTAGAGCTCATTGAAAAACGCTTGTCCGGAGCAAAACTTCCACATGCATAGAGGGATTTCAATATAAGCTTGGCACAAATGTTCACCATTGTGAGGCGGAGTGTCGCGCACAAAATTCAGGTCCCTGCAGCCAAGGTCAAGGTCACACATAGAGGTCAAAGTTTAGATAAAAATATGAAGATGTGTATAGGGACGATTTAATCATCATTTATTGAGGGATTGTAACACAAATGGTCATTATCATGACTACAGCTGTGACACATGTACTTTAGGTCAATATATGCAAGGTCAAGGTCACTAAAGATGGTGAAATATCCAGATTTTGTCTGGAGCATATCTCCTACATGTATGGAAGAATTTTTGATAATACTTATATGGAAATGTTCACCACCATGATATGTATTGCTCCATGCATGATCCAGGTCAAAGGTCAAGGTCACACTTAGAGCTCATTGAAAAACGCTTGTCTGGAGCAAAACTTCTTATATTCATAGGGGGATTTCAATATAACTTGGCACAAATGTTCACCATTGTGAGGCTGAGTGTCGCACGCAAAATTCAGATCCCTGCGACCAAAAGTCAAGGTTACACAATATAGAGGTCAAAGTTCAGATAAAATTTGAAGATGTGTATAGGGACCATTTAGTCATCATTTATTGATGGATTGTAGCACAAATGGTAACTATCATGACTACAGGTGTGACACATTTAATTTAGGTTAATATTTGCAAGGTCAAGGTCACTGGAGATGATTAAATATCCAGATGTTGTCTGGAGCAATATTTTCTAACATGCATGGAGGAATTTTTAATGTTACTTTATAGAATTGTTCACCACCATGAGACGTAGTGCCCTGCACATGAACCAAGTCTCTAGGTCAAAGGTGAAGGTCACAGTTAAGAGCTCATAGAAAAACGCTTGTCTGGAGCAAAACTTCTACATGCATAGAGGGATTTCAATATAATTTGGCACAAATGTTCATCATTGTGAGGCTGAGTGCCGTGCATAAAATTCAGGTCCCTGCGAACCAAGGTCAAGGTCACACATCCTGTGCATATCTTCCCTACTGATTTGTTTTAAGGTTCATTTTAACAACACTGTGAGTGCCAAGAATAAAAACTTGCTTGCTAGATAACACTTATCCATAATGCCCCCATCTCCATCTAAAGCTTTCGTAAACGGGCGTATTTTGTGACTATGGCACCCTTGTTGTTGAGTTATGTTCCTTTTCTAACTATCAAGCACTATATTTGAGCGCACTCACGGTCTTATGGCTAGCTCTTGTTTGATGTGAAGTGTGAATTAGATTCATCAATCAAAATAGAACGCTTGTAAGAGTGTCACACTTAACCCATACCCTACTGAAATGGTGTAATGGACTCACCCTGCTTTGAGTTTGGAACATTCTATTAGTAGTTTAAGGGATTTCAGGATATGATTATTGAAATACAGCAGTCTACAATATAGTGCAGAACATTTTTAAAAAAAATGAGTATCTGACTTTGGCTTTATAATTAATTGGTGGCAAAGGTGCATTATTACGGCAAAAAAACTGGGGGGTTCGTGCTCAATGTGTTTTAACCATCACCACACCACACTTTAAGCCTTAAATAGAATGGTCCATCTTTAAATCTGGACAAAACCATTTATAATTTTTGTGAAAAGTTTTGAAATATGTACATTGTATATGACTGAATAGTGAACATTGTAGACCATTATTAGACGGCAGGAAAGTGCCAGCTGATCTTGGTCCGCACTGTTTAGATCCAGTCACCCCCCAACAGGCTTTGTATATGACAATGTAAGAAGAGGACCTTGACATTTATCTCATAATTACATTATTATGTAATTGCAAATCAAATTAACTGTTATAGGATATGCTCTGAATTAATGATTACTCATTAATATACATATGCCCTTTTATCTAAAAGGTCAAATTGGAATCTATTACAGTCATGATTATTACTCCTTAACATCCTTCAGCAAGACATTTATTAAAATGTTGTGTGTGAGTTTAATTTCACTCTTATTTTATTGTTTTTGCTGGTCAATTCACATTTTTAACTTCACTCTTATTTTATTGTTTTTGCTGGTCACTTCACATTTTTAACATGAGAACTTTTTGCACAAGGTATGTTTTTTGGTCTGAAAATAGTCCCTAACAAAATAATCAAATACCGGTATCATAATTAGAAATTACTAATGCTAAATATAGAAAATGACTATGTAAAGCTACAGGAGATATACATGTACAAGTCTGTACAATTGTTTACAGCACTGATCAGGATTTATGTTATTTTATCAAATGTAATATCATATGATGTCTTAAAATGACAGATTTCAGTCTCTTTATAAATAGACATTTCTAATGTTCATCATAACAAAAATATATGATATTGATAGGATTTATTTAAAGAGGACAGTACCCAGCTGGTGTTTATATAGAAATTTACAGTATGTATGAATGATAGTTCCTCCCTCCCATAGTGACCCTATCTTGATAAAAACGTTCACATATCTCATGTTTGTGTGATTCACATACATAAGTACAACATGTATATCAAGATTTAGGAAGTGGTCTAACCTTTAGCCTGCTGAATTACCCAAATGGACTTGTCCCGGGTACCTTTTTGACCTGTCCATTATCAATTTTAGTGTTATTCAGATATAAAAATTTGTGAAGGTGTTCAGACGCCAGTTTACTGTCTGATCATACTGAATGGATTTGTAGGCTGGCTTCTGGCACTAAACGGATCTCACAAAGATTAATCACTTTTGGTTCTAGTAGGTTAAGGATTTTAAAGTTGTTCCAATGACAATATTTTATATTGACTGTTCCGACTCTACGGATGTACAGGCAGACCATGGCTCTATAATGGATCAAAGCCTCAGCTGCTTCCAATGCATGAATGTAATATTTTGAAAAGACTTTTTACTATTTATATGTAAAATTATAACAACGTAAATGAATTTAGTTTTATCTATAGTGACAGGACAATTTAAATGATCTAAGAATATAAGTCATGTTGAAACACTAAAAATCTTAAAAACGTCGGTTGGCATCATTAAATAAACTTTAAAACTTATCCTGTGTTGATTGTTTGTTCCACTTTTATTGTTTTATTGTAAAATCTTAAAAAGTTAAAACAACAACGTGTATATTTTTAAAAAAGAAAATCTTTATGATAAGAAAAAAATAATAATATTTTATGATAATGTTTATTGTATTTTGAAGGCATGAATTATTGTGATGACGTGTATTTAATTTTATATTTCTGTTTTCAGGAACCTATAGAAGGCTTCTTGAATAAATGTAAATTCATAAATGGCAAGAAACCATCGTAAGTCTTTCATTCATATTTTTTGCTTATCACAGTTAAAGAATTCATTTATAAATTAGTCCCCCTTGTGGTGAGGCAGTTACTTTAATTTAAGGGAAAGTAAAGAATTGCAAGCGCACTCCGTCATCCCTGGGATCTTAGAGGCAACTAAGGGTTTTGATTAACTGGAGTCAAAGCTTCTCTAGCGCCTAGCAGGTGAGGTGGTTTTGACCCCTGGTGTTGCTTTGAAGTTTGTAAGCACCCGAGGTTAGCAACAAATCATCCTTTCCTGTTTCAGAGCCATTATAACCAATACTGTTTTGGTACATCGTAAAAAAAACCCAAATAAACCAATTTATAAATATTAATAAAACTGAGTTTACGTAAATAAGTACATACGGAATTTTTAAATTGAGCTGCCAATTTTGTACAGACTTGCTTTGTCAAGGAAATTTTCTGGAACATTTAGTTTAATGTAAAACTGTATAAATAAAATAAACACATTGCCTTCAGTCACAGAAAAGCTTAAGAATAATATTATTATATTTATAATCATCTACAGAAAAAAGTGGGCCATGACATATGTGAAGCTCGGAGGCTCTAACCTAGTATTCTTACAAAGACCAGAAATCCTCTCAACCTTAAAAGCAGGAGCAACCTCATGGGAAATATGAAACCACTTGTTACCTTGGCAACGTGTACAGTTTGATAAAGATACCAGAAAAATACACCAGCAAGAAATACCATTGGGGTTGAGTACAAATTTTGTTATGTTTATCTGACAGGAAAGCAAAGTTAGTTTTGTGAAATTTAACTGGAAATGTTTTTTTTAAATGTACATACTGTATTAAATTTTTTGTTGGCAATTTGTTAAAGAAATTTCTTTCAATTTCTTGCCCTTTCTTAGATTTTCACCTTGCTGCTTGTTGGTTTGAATCTGCTAGTGACTTTGGAATTTCATGTATTGAACCCTACCACACTAAATACGAAAAACTGACTATCCAACTTACAATCGGGCATAATCATTCATCACTTTTAGGGAAAAATTCAAATTTAGTATTGACTGAATAGCAATCAGTGCAGCTTCAAATGGTCAGATAATACAAGTTGGTTAAGGTCGCCAAACTTCAAACCACTTTGCCCCATCATCGCTGTGGGTTCGAATCTCAACAGGGCCTTTTAGCTTTTAATGTGAGGAAGATATCTAGTTAGCTTACGGGAAAATCGGCTGGTTCTTCTGAGGTTCTCAATTCGTGCCTGAAAAATTCACGAAAGGGCACTTGAAAGTCTCCTCCACCAGTAAAGCTGAACGTCGCCAAATGAACCTAATACTGTGTGGGTGGGAGCATAAAAGTCCAATCAAACAAACAAAACAAAACACTGGTAACAGGGTATATTCAGTTCCCACCAGCAGGTAACGGTTAAAGTAATCAGCCAGATTCTCTGAATGGTGATAACTACTCATGCAGGTTTCTAACTTCTAATGAAAAATAATGCAGGAAGGGGCAAGCACCTGAAGGTTTTCCTTCTAACAAGGTATTTTTTGGAATGTAAAGGGTAATGACCTTTACATAACCGAGACTTTATGAATATGAACCTTCAAAAGATTTACCCTGTCACATTGTTATTAGTATAACATGTTATTATTGGGTAACGCTCAGTTATAATAGCCTGTGGGCTCATCCATCATAAAACCTAATGTCTTTCTTATAATTGTGTTTGGAAATCGGTTAGTATTGTGTAATTAACTTGAGAGCTAAACTAAGGTTCCTAGATCACTGTTGTCCTGCAACATGGATTAATGTTCAATAATTTGTTCTAGACCCTTATCAATGCCTAATATCTGAAATGAACATGCAACAATTTTTTAATCTGTCATTATAGGGAAAAATGTCAAGACTATGTTCTGACTGAAAGTTAGGGAACAGTGGCACGACCAGATCAAGATGGTTCACAGTGTTAGACTGATCTAAGGTCTGTAACTTATCCCATTTGTAGAAATTCTGGCTGCTGACAAGAGGCTTTGTTAAATAATGGAATTTTGTTCAATATTTTTGTATGGATTTAAAAATGTTATATTTTGGTAACGGGGATGGTTTGAAAAAATTTACTTTAAGTGTCCTTCAGTCTATTTGGGTTCATAAAAAACTGTTTCCTGTGACTCACTTTTAAAGAACTTTTCCACAAATTTTCTTTAAAAAAAAAGAGAAAAATTGAAACATTAGTGAATGGCCAATGGCCCTTCAGAATGTTGCTGGGGGTTCTAACTGTAGGGGACTTATGGATGATTTCAATACAATGATCATTGCTTGTTTTTATATGGATTTTTGTTTTAATATTTTATATGGATTTGTTCAATATTTTATATGGATTTTGTTTAATATTTTATAGGGATTTTGTTCAATAATTTTATATGGATTTTGTCAATATTTTATATGGAATATTGTTCAATATTTTAATGATTTGTTTAATATTTATATGGATTTTGTTCAAATATTTATATGGATTGTTTTAATATTTATAAATCGATTTGTTCAATATTTTCAGAATAACTTGTCCCTAATTGTCAGATATTATTGCAAGCTGATGATGAATTAAAATGCAGGAATGGTTTAATAAAATACCATACAAGCACCCACCAAAGAGCTGGTAAGCAAACATATCTGTCTGTATAAACGCACATAAGCCATCGATATTAGTTTTTTTCTTGTTCATGGAATAATGTTTTCATCCTGAAAAATAGCACTAAAATGTGGAGAAGAAATTAGAATGTAAAACAAAGTAGCTAGGGATTTTCCATACAATATACAAATTACTATAATGTAAGATTTTGATTCCATAAATATAACTAAATTACTATAAATGCCCCCCCCTACTTTCCAAAAATTGTAATTGCTATAAAAGCATATATGAAGTACAAAAAGATGGCTCATGCTTTGTATACAATAAGTAACTTCTGGACACCCAAAATATAAAGAAGCTTTTGAAGAAAGAAAATATAAGCCAATTTTAAGATTTAATATGAAGGTAGAACAGTCAATTTGGAAAGAAATAATGTTATATCTGAAAAAAATTCATTATTATACGTCTTAATTTTCGTGGTAGGTCAATCCTAACAGAATTTCCCATTCTTTGGGCTGTTAAAATCGTACATTGATTTGCATTCCTTTTGAGAAATATACAATCCTTCGCAGTTTAAGAAGCCACAAAATGACTTTTGTGACAAAACCAGGAAACTTCATCCAAAGAAATCAAAAAATAACACTGAATATATTAAATTCTTTTGAGTGAGAAATACTATCAATCATCATTGTTTTGATGTACTTTAAGATCATTTGAGCCCGTGTCAACACAAAACCAACCATAATGGGTTTGCGACCACATGGATCCAGACCACCTGTGCCCGGCAGTCCTGATCAGGGATCCATGCTGTTCCTTTTAAATCTTAACAGTAGAGAAACGATAGCTCATTTATCAACACAGCTGTTTACAATTTAAAACAGGATAATATATATAGTATAAGAGAGATAGAGGAGAAAAAAAAAGGCTGCACTTTTAACTTCTCTTTATTTGCCTCTATATGTTAAATGCTGCATTGTGAAATCAGGCAGAGTCAATAATTTTGTATAACTCAAGTGTAATAAAGCTAAATGACGATGTTTTTTTGAATTATACAAATTTATTCTTCCTTTAAAAGAACCACAGTTATAAAGTACTTTTTAATATTATTATAATTATTTTTAAATTTATTTTTTGCATTGATGATAAGGACGGGTCAGGTTTGCCCCAGTTGCGGTGTTATATGTTTTAGGAATAAAGGTGTTTTGCAGGTTTTTTTTATCAACATTCAATGATAAGTTTATTTCTATGATGCTGCTGTTGGATCACAGCAATTTGGTGGGAACTCGGTGATGAGTTTTAGTATAGGGAGGTATTTGAGTGATCCAAGTTCATGCAAACAAAATTTTAACCTGTATATGAAGAAAGTAGTTGGCGCAGACTTTGGTTCTTTGATTCCTTTACCAGTACCAGGAAGTCACCATCTTAGCTAAATTTTGGCCTGATGCCTTTTTAACCAACCAAAGGAAAAAAAAAGGAAACAATCAATGTTGTGTTTTTGTTATAAGGTGAAGTTTATATTTCAGGGTGGTTCTCCTGACACTCCAGGCTCCAGTCAACCTAGTATGTCAACACTCACACCAGAACCTGAAAAAGTTTCCAGGAAACCTTCATTTAAAGGTATATATCATTAAAAACTAAATCATGAGTGTTGTTAAATTTTGTACCTTTGGGTTAATTGATAATAATACATATAAAGATGGTCCAGAGGGTGCTTGGGAACATGAGAGATATTGCACTTTGCATTTTCTGTCATGAAGATACTCAATGAAACCAAGTCTGTGATTTTCAACTTATTGTTAGTTTTTGATTTTATTGCTGTCAAAAATTTCCCGTCCCCTGAATTTTTGTACAGCATTATACTTATAAATCTTCTATTTGTATGACCTTAGTGGCATTGAGCTTAACAGGGGTCATATTCTCAAGAAAAATGACATTTTCAGCTGTTGCAGAAAGTTCACGGTTCTTCTTGTATGCCAAATTATGCTCAAAGTAAAGTTTAGATGGGCACCTACTTAACATCAGAACCAAACAGATTATCTGAAGTAAAAACAAGATATATAGTAATTTATCATACATTGATTTAATTGAAAAAATTTTCACTTGACTAGGCTGAAGAAACATTATTACCAGGTATTTAGGTGCTAACATCAATTTAACAATTTTAATGTATCAGTTCCAACGGTATAGAGCTAGATAAGCTTGCACATGCATATGGTCTGACCAGGTTCCATACTTTAGCTGCTTTAGGATAAGTATTTTAAAATCCAAATATCTGAAACTTACTATGGACTTTACCAAAAGTCATGCAGAATAAATCTTAAAGGGACACCATTGAGAATTTTTGACATGACGAGACCTGAAATAATTTTTAGAGATTTTTGAGAATTTTTGAGAATTTCGAGATTAATGTTACATTTGATGTAAGTAAGTGTTGCAATGCTTTTCACTCCTATTGGAAAAGGAATAGCACAAAAATACAATTTTCAATTTATTTCAAAGTAAGTTTCTTATTTATCTTTTTTAAGAACACAGCTGATATACTGTATACTGTACAAATTCAAATTTTATGCTTTTTGGCTACTAGGCCTCAGTGGATTTCCTTTAAAAAAAAAATATGAAAATCAAAGGTATTTGTTTAGAGTGGTTATTCATGCGTGTTATGATTTTCTGATAAAGGTCACAGTAGAAAACCGTCTGACTCTGGAACATTAGAAAGAAAAGGGAAAATTAAGAATGTGTTGGAAAGGTTTATGAGCAACAGAAGTGAGAAGGAGAAACTTATCAAAAAGGGTATATATAAAGGTATGTGTATATAAAGGTATGTGTTAATGAAATATGCAATTTTGAGCTGTTTTTACATCAGTTTGGCACCTCCCCTAACACACCCTGGAATTGTCACAAAATGTGATTTTTTGGGGGTAAATAATATAAATTTTTATAGATGTGTTTATAAATAAGTATTTATATATATGTTACTTCAGATCTTTTCAATTGTTTTATGACTGCCGCCAACATATCGTCAACTTCTGTGGTGACAAGATAACTGCCATTGTTTCAAACTAAGAGTTAACCTGTTGCTGCACTATGGGGTAACAACATTGGGAATTGGGAAAAGTGTTGCAAATTGCATCAGTATGAAATTATAGAAAATGTTGAGCAATTTATTTAGTGTAAAAGAACTGGCTGTGTAACTTTGGTTGCACATTCTCAAAAACTTCACATCAAATTTAATTTTCTGTCCATTGTTGATTTTCTTAAGAATTTGCAATTTCAAAAATTGGAATTGTCACTTCTATATTGTGGGGAAAAACATACTTTCTAGCAAGTACAGTGCTTTTTTAGCTCGACTATTCGATAAGAATAAGTAGAGCTATTGTAGTCCCCCAAGCGTCGGCGTCTGCGTCGGCGTAACCACTTATGTTAAAGTTTTTGTAATAGTTCAAATATTTTCAAAGTCCATTGATATATGGCTTTGAAACTTTGCACACTTGTTCACCATCATGACCCCAACCTGTAGACAGGAGGAGGTAACTCTATCAAGCATTTTGACAGAATTATGCCCCTTTTTCGACTTAGAATTTACGTTAAAGTTTTTGTAATAGTTCAAATATTTTCAAAGTCCATTGACATATGGCTTTAAAACTTTGCATACTTGTTCACCATCATGACCCCAACCTGTAGACAGGAGGAGGTAACTCTATCAAGCATTTTTTTTTACTATCAAGCACTAAGAATAGTCGAGCCTTGCTGTCCTACCGACAGCTCTTGTTACCAATTATTATTTTTTAAATGCTTTCCCTCAATTTCCTCCATAAATGAAGAGTTATTGTCAAGACAGAAATAGGGGGATGTGAAAGTTGTCAGTAACGTTTTTAGCTCGACTATTCGATAAGAATAAGTAGAGCTATTGTAGTCACCCGAGCGTCGGCGTCGGCGTTGGTGTCCGCGTCGGCGTAACCACTTATGTAAAAGTTTTTGTAATAGTTCAAATATTTTCAAAGTCCATTGACATATGGCTTTGAAACTTGGCACACTTGTTCACCATCATGACCCCAACCTGTAGACAGGAGGAGGTAACTGTATCAAGCATTTTGACAGAATTATGCCCCTTTTTTGACTTAGAATTTACGTTAAAGTTTTTGTAATAGTTCAAATATTTTCAAAGTCCATTGACATATGGCTTTGAAACTTTGCACACTTGTTCACCATCATGACCCCAACCTGTAGACAGGAGGAGGTAACTGTATCAAGCATTTTGACAGAATTATGCCCCTTTTTCGACTTAGAATTTACATTAAAGTTTTTTGTAATAGTTCAAATATTTTCAAAGTCCATTGACATATGGCTTTGAAACTTGGCACACTTGTTCACCATCATGACCCCAAACCTGTAGACAGGAGGAGGTAACTGTATCAAGCATTTTGACAGAATTATGCCCCTTTTTCGACTTAGAATTTACGTTAAAGTTTTTGTAATAGTTCAAATATTTTCAAAGTCCATTGACATATGGCTTTGAAACTTTGAACACTTGTTCACCATCATGACCCCAACCTGTAAACAGGAGGAGGTAACTGTATCAAGCATTTTGACAGAATTATGCCCCTTTTTTGACTTAGAATTTACGTTAAAGTTTTTGTAATAGTTCAAATATTTTCAAAGTCCATTGACATATGGCTTTGAAACTTTGCACACTTGTTCACCATCATTACCCCAACCTGTAAACAGGAGGAGGTAATTGTATCAAGCATTTTTTTTTACTATCAAGCACTAAGAATAGTCGAGCGTTGCTGTCCTACCGACAGCTCTTGTTATTGCTTATGTTTCTTAAAGTCCAACAATCAATATTTTACCAGTGAGAAAATAAATCAGTTTTGTAACATGCTAATATTCCCTGTATATTTTGTTTTCTTCAGATGCTGTGTTTGGTTCAGATATCAAGCAGTTGTGTGCCAAAGAAAAAATGAAAGTGCCAATGTTTGTTATAAAGTCAATAGAAGCTATTGAAAGAAGAGGTACAGACAGTTTTTGCTGCTTTAAAATATTTATTTTGATACATATCTGAATTAATAATGTAAATATAAGGAAAGGCTATTTGTTTGCCAATATTGCATTTATAACTGTCCCTGATTTCTTGCCACTCACTAATTTCATTACATGAAAGAGGCAAATATTTCTGCTGCTTTAGGATGCTCATTTACTAGCTTCTACTCAAGTACTGGTGTAAACTTATATCTGAAATAATGCAACCAATGTTATCCTGTTGAAGTTTGAATGTTGCCATTTGTTGAGTTTCCCTTAAGGTCCATCTTGATAATTGAGGCCTAAAAGAAAACAGGCATCAATGTTGTTTTGCTGTGTACACAGTTCACGTTCCCCTCAACATTGTGCTTCCGAATCCTGACATGGAGTTTTATTTGTTTTCATGTGAGGCAGCTTTCTTGCTAGCTTTCAAGTGGTATATGAACATTACAGTGTTGGTGTGACTTTGAACAAAAAATGACATAAAAATATTAAAAAAAAAAATAATAACAAAAAAAAACTTAATATAAAGAAATATTTGTAAGTCGATATGGCCTCTAGGTCTTTTATGAAAGGTTAGTTAGACATGTAGGAGTTATAAATACCTCATCCTTTCACTCTAATGTTTGAATTATGTAAAAAAAATAATACTATAATTTACATGGTTATATAATGTCTGTAAAATATACCTTGTAACCTCCCACATCCATTTGTTTCTATTTCATTAAGATTATATTTTATCATAACATTGTAGCCAATAAACAATACAAATGATATACAATATACATGTGTAATATATTTTGTACTTCAGGTTTAGAACATGAAGGTATTTACAGAATAGGTGGAAATATATCTCAGATACAGAAATTACGATGTATGGTAGATCAAGGTTTGTATAACTTACTTTTTAGCTCACCTGTCACAAAGTGACAGGGTGAGCTTTTGTGATTGCTTTTCGTCCGTCGTCCGTCCGTAGTCCGTCCGTAAACTTTTACTTTAAATAACATCTCCTCATAAACCACTAAGCCAATTTCATCCAAACTTCACAGGAATGTACCTTTGGTGGTCACCTTTAAAATTTGTTCAAAGAATTTAATTCCATGCAGAACTCTGGTTGCCATGGCAACCGAAAGAAAAAACTTTCAATATCTTCTTTTAAAAAACTAGAGCTTAGATATTTGGCATGGAACATTTTCTAGTGAGTGTCTACCAAGTTTGTTCAAATAAAAGCCCTGGGGTCAAAATTGGCCCCGCCCAAGGGGGTCATTGATTTTCCCTATATGCATATAGTAAAAACTTAAAAATCTTTTAAAGAACTCAAAGAGCTAGAGCTAAGATATTTCGCATGAAACATGTTCTAATGGGTGTCTACAAAGTTTGTTCAAATAAAAGCCCTGGGGTCAAAATTGGCCCTGCCCCGGGGGTCATTGATTTTCCTGATATGTGTATAGCAAAAACTTTAAAAATCTTCTTTGAAAAAACCCAAATAGCTAGAGTTTAGATATTAAGCATGAAACATCTTCTAGTGAGTGTCTACAAAGTTTGTTCAAATAAAAGCCCTGGGGCCAAAATTGGCCCCGCCACGGGGTGATTGATTTTCCTTATATGTGTATTGCAAAAACTTAAACTCTTCTGTGAAAAAACCTGAATAGCTAGAGTTTAGATATTAAGCATGAAACATCTTCTAGTAAGTGTCTACAAAGTTTGTTCAAATAAAAGCCCTGGGGTCAAAACTGGCCCCGCCCCAGGGGTGTCATTTTTTTAACTATATGTGTATAGTAAAAACTTCTTTGAAAAAACTCAATGAGCTAGAGCTTAAATGTTTAGCATGAAACATCTTCTTATGGGTGTCTACCAAGTTTTTTCAAATAAAAGCCCTTGGGTTAAAATTGGCCCTGCCAGGGGGAGGGGGGAGGCCTATATACAGGTGAGCGACCTCAGGGCCATCATGGCCCTCTTGTTATAGTTTAACAAAAATATTGTATTTGCTTATAATGAAAACAAAGTGACTGAAGTAATGCATTGTTCATGCAATTCTGAAAACATGTGAAATTATTTCTGTGCTTTAGCCAGCCCCTACACTATCAAAGAATCATTTTAGTCTTTCTGATACAGTTTTTGATTTGAGCTTGAAAAAGTAGTGGTGGAAAAATTAACCTTAAAGACTATCTTCTGTCTAAGTGGCATTGAGTTTTGTATCCAAAATTCCAGATAGTAAAAGCAGAGTTACTTACCTTAGCTTTAGTCATTGACAATGTGACTCTGGTTATGTTCTCTTTTGGCATCAGATGACTTATTTTTGACATATTTATGGCCTGTTTTTGTTTTTAAATTACATGTATAACATAGCTTATGAAAGATATTACTTTTCTGTGATAAGACAATATAGTAAAATTAATGATAAATTTAATTTTTATCATTCTAGTTAATGAGTATAGGATTGTCCATGATCAAATGGTGATGGTTGCAGTCTGGTTTTTACGCCTCATCATGAGCATGTACTTTTGCTGATCCCAAATTGCCTGTCATGTCAAGGGCATTGAAATCTCTTATGTCAAGCAGTCACCATGGCAGGCTGCTTACAAATGTTTCGTGGTTCTACTCGTGTGCTTTCTTGTGTCTGCAATGACTGTTAAGGAGTGTCTGACTCCTCCATTAAAGCTGGGAAAAAACACTAAAAAATGCCATATGAATTCAGCTTTGTCAATGTTACTAATATTAATCATCAGTCACTTGTGAGGAAGTTGGTTTTTACTTGTTTGTTATCAAAGATAGCCAGTTAGATGGATCAATCACTGTGATATTACCAAAGAATTTGTTTAAAACTACTAAAATAACATAAAAAAAACCCTATACTTTTAAATACAGTAAAGAATTTGTTTTCATGTTGTGTTTCAGGAGAGCAGTATGACTTGGATGACCCGATGTGGGATGTGAATGTACTAACTGGGACTTTGAAGTTATTCTTCCGAGAGATGAAGGATCCATTGTTTACATATGCCTTATTTGATAAATTCCTTAAAAGTTTTTGTAAGCATTGTTATTTTTTATATACATGAAAAAAAGTTTTGTACATATATTGTCATACACCTGGTTGTCTGCTCTGTATCTTTTTAAGTGATGGAAGGAAATTGAAACTACCAGGCAGAAAATGTGAACCATAATGAGATGATGTGCAGAGCTTATGGTTTGACCTTTCTCAGGTCAAGGTCACATGTAAAAAATTTCTGTCCACTCTGTATCTTTTGAACTCATAAAAGGAAGTTGGCATAAATGTTACTTTTAATAAGATGATGTGCAGAATACAAGTTTGGGTTTCCTTAGATCAATATTGTCCCCGCCCCAGGGAGTCAATTAATTTATAAAGACTTTTATAGGAAAACACATGTTAGTCTTGTTTGAAACTACAGTGCCTAGAACTTAGATATTTGGCATGTATCATCGCCTTATGAACATTTACAAATCTGATCTAAATCATGTCTCTTGGGTCAATATTGGCCTTGCCACAGAGTCACTTGAATGATACATACATTGTACTTTAGAAAGAAAAACACATTTAAGTGTTATTGTGTGAAATTACAATGCTCAGGGCATAGATATTGTGCATGTGATATTGCTTACTGGACTTTCATGAAACTGATCTTATTATGTCCCTTGCGTCAGTATCCCCGTCTTCCCCCAATTGGTCACTTAGTTAATATACATGTAGAATTACATAGGACAACACATTTAAGCCTTATTGTATGAGATTAAAATGCTCACTGCTGAGGTATTTGACATTGAAGAAATTGTTAAAATCTTAGACTGTCTGCATGCTAAATACATGAATAACTCTAATATCTATCTCCTCAACCCCTTGGCTGATTTTTATGAAACTTTATCAGGAATATGGGAATTTCCTGATAATTAAATCTTGTCCATTTAAATCAAATCCTCAGATGAGCAAGTAAGGGCCATAATGGCTCTTTTGTTTTGAAAGTGCTGAAATAACATGTACTTTTAATATACTTGAATGTACTTGTATTAAATTGAGTTAATATAGATGTTATTTAAATTACTATGACCCAAAATATTTCAAGAAAATTAAACTTGTTAAAAACATATTAAAACTTTGAGAAAAGTAAACAAATTAAAGATTCAAGTGATAATTTATAATCTTGTGTGCAATTAATGACAGTATTTTGTAGTATTTTTCATCATATTTCTACTGCGTTTGACCTCTTTTTGGTAATTTACATGGTTTTCAAGTGCGGATTGTAATGTGTCAAGTACTGTCTTAGTTCATTTCACAATATTTTACCTTTAAATACATTTTCAAAATTTTCATGAAAATTAGGATGAATCTGGAGGCGTGCTGCTTTAAATGTAGGATTTGATATACATGTACATGCTTTCTGTTATCCTTATATCTACATTTTCACCAGCTTATATCTTTAATTATGATACTCTATTTCTGTTTCAGTAAATGAAAAAGCATCTGATAGATTTAAAGGGATTAAAGCAACTGTAGAAGAATTACCAAAGCCAAATTATGAAACTATAAAAGTTCTATTTAAACATTTGTCAAAGTAAGTATATTTCTTTCTTTACAGTAATTTATAATCATGGACTTTATATAAAACTTTGACTTCTGTTGGAACTGCTTATAAAGGTGTGGGTGGTATTGTTGGTAAATAGATGAGAGTAAACCATTGTTTTGTTGTCATTGATGAGGTTATGGGTGGAAAATCACTGTATGATGTTTTGTCTTTGCAACTTAAAATCAACCCATATAATTAAAAATGACACTATACACTACAAATGGAACAAAATCAACATATATAACTAAAAATAACTCTACGACAGTATAAATGGATCAAAATTTACCCAAATAACAAAAAAAAAAACCATTATAAATGGCACAATGTGTTTTCCACTGACGGTCAGTGATTTTACATCCAGAAGCTTATGGAAGATCTGTGGTTCTATACTGCGTGAAGGGGCACCTTGAGATCTTTCTTCACCATATGACCTTTACAGTGTCAGTCTGACTTAAAATCCAACAAAAAATCCCTTTCTCTAACCAATTATATTGTCTTCTGCTTAAGAGAAAATATCTGTCCTGTCTTTAAGCCTTTATAATTTATTGATACAATTATATCTTTATATTTGACAGAGTGAATGATTTGAGTAAAGAGAACAAGATGGGTGCTCATCAACTGGCGATCGTGTTTGGACCGACGTTGATATGGCCCGAGGTTCAGCATCAGAACCTGGCTACCAGCATGGTGTACCAGAGTCGTATTGTTGAATATGTTCTCTTAGAATACACAAAACTGTTTAGATGAGACTACAACTGTAGAAGTTGAAAACTGTATTATTCAAAGAAAGTATTGTATACGATGTATCCCGACAGAAAAAAACAAAACATATATGGCATGAAGCTTGTGTTTAAATTATCATGTACAGAGGATCAGAGTGCCATGTGTACACATGATTGGACATACTTTAACCTTCAGCATAAAATATCTGCAAAAGAAAAAAGAAATAGTGATACCATATTATTATTAATATTATTATTCCATAGTATGGACTTTGTTGTTAAACCATGTGCAAGTGTAATGCACTAAAATTTGAAATTTTTGTATCCATAACTTTTATCATGATAAGACAGAAGAGTTACAGCCCTTTGATACCCTGAAGCATAGGACAAAAATATGGTTTTCACTCTCCATCTTCCATTGTGATTTATGAAATGAAGGGTAGTTAACAATTAATTGTTAAATAAGTGTTGAGTTTTTAAATTGGCTGAAGATTATCCATTAATGTTTCATAAATACCTCTTTTTTCCCTTTATCTGGTCTTTTTTAGCTCACCTGTCACAAAGTGACAGGGTGAGCTTTTGTGATCGCTTTTCGTCCGTCGTCCGTCCGTCGTCCGTCCGTCCGTCCGTAAACTTTTACTTTAAATGACATCTCCTCATAAACCACTAAGCCAATTTCATCCAAACTTCACAGGAATGTTCCTTTGGTGGTCACCTTTAAAAATTGTTTAAAGAATTTAATTCCATGCAGAATTCTGGTTGCCATGGCAACGGAAAGAAAAAACTTTAAATACAGTCGAACTTCGTTCGCTCGAACTCGGAGGGCCTGTGCAAATTTGTTCGAGAGATCGGTAGTTCGAGCCAACCGAGGTCGAACTATTATTAAGTTGATCATATGCCTAAAGGTTTTCTAGCATACATCTTCGTCGAATATGGCATATTCAGAATTATTATCTCAGTGTTTTCAATTAAGTATTAACGATACGTTGTGTTAATCTATATTCATGTATATTGTAATTGGTTGAGTTTGATTGAGCAATCAGACCAAACTTGTTGAACAATGTTCAAAATATATTTATATGTTTATAATAGGATTAATTTAATTTAAAAAAATAAATTAATGAACTATTTAAGAGAAAGTTTTACAGCAGCATTTATTTGCAGTCATTTACTAAAATAAACACACGAACAAGTATCAATCTATTAAAAGATAACACTGTTACAATTGACGTTACATGAACAACGGTTGTTATTAAAGCCGTCCGGGTAAACGTCATTCTGTATTGACTTTTGCATATTTCACGAGTTACTAGTATTTTCTTTTTATCGTTACCCTAAACGGCAAATCAACAATATTATCATAACAAACAAACCGGTTACAACACCTCTTATTTTGTATCAATTAACCTTAATTGCCTTTGTCACGATCACGAGGTGTTAAAAAAATGTGTCGCTGACTATCATTTATTTAGGACATGTCGACTTGTCTTTTTATGTTCGACCGAAAAGGTGTGATTTTCACTATATATCTGCCCAAGGGACCAGAGATCAGGTTCGAGAGTTCGAGCGATCGGTGTTCGAGCGATCAGAGGTAGAACAATATATATTATATAGGAATTTTGCCGGGACTGGGCGATGAAATCGAGTGAAGGGAGGTATTCGAGCGATCCGAGTTCGAGCGAACGAAGTTTAACTGTATCTTCTTTTAAAAAACCATAAGAGGTAGAGCTTAGATATTTGGCATGAAACATCTCCTAGTGAGTGTCTACCAAGTTTGTTCAAATAAAAGCCCTGGGGTCAAAATTGGCCCCGCTCCGGGGGGTCATTGATTTTCCCTATATGCATATAGTAAAAAATTAAAAAATCTTCTTTTAAAGAACCCAAAGAGCTAGAGCTAAAATATTTAGCATGAAATATGTTCTAATGGGTGTCTACCATATTTGTTCAAATAAAAGCCCTGGGGTCAAAATTGGCCCCGCCCCGGGGGGTCATTGATTTTCCCTATATGCATATAGTAAAAACTTAAAAAATCTTCTTTTAAAGAACTCAAAGAGCTGTGGCTAAGATATTGAGCATCAAACATGTTCTAATAGGTGTCTACCAAGTTTGTTCAAATAAAAGCCCTGGGGTCAAAATTGGCCCCGCCCCAGGGGGTCATTGATTTTCCCTATATGCATATAGTAAAAACTTAAAAAATCTTCTTTTAAAGAACCAAAAGAGTTAGAGCTAAGATTTTTAGCATGAAACATGTTCTAATAAGTGTCTACCAAGTTTGTTCAAATAAAAGCCCTGGGGTCAAAATTGGCCCCGCCCCGGGGGGGGGGGGGTCATTGATTTTCCCTATATGCATATAGTAAAAACTTAAAAAATCTTCTTTTAAAGAACCAAAAGAGCTAGAGCTAAGATATTTAGCATGAAATATGTTTTAATGGGTGTCTACCAAGTTTGTTCAAATAAAAGCCCTGGGGTCAAAATTGGACCCACCCCGGGGGGTCATTGATTTTCCCTATATGCATATAGTAAAAACTTTAAAAATCTTCTTTTAAAGAACTCAAAGAGCAATGGCTAAGATATTGAGCATGAAACATGATCTAATTGTTGTCTACCAAGTTTGTTCAAATAAAAGCCCTGGGGTCAAAATTGGCCCCGCCCCAGGGGGTCATTGATTTTCCCTAAATGCATATAGTAAAAACTTAAAAAATCTTCTTTTAAAGAACCAAAAGAGTTAGAGCTAAGATATTTAGCATGAAACATGTTCTAATAAGTGTCTACCAAGTTTGTTCAAATAAAAGCCCTGGGGTCAAAATTGGCCCCGCCCCAGGGGGTCATTGATCATTGGGGGGGGGCCCTATATACAGGTGAGCGACCTCAGGGCCATCATGGCCCTCTTGTTCATTATTCCAAAAGCTGTCAAATTGCTCTTATACAGTTACCTTTCTTTGATGAATGTTGCTTAAATTGTGTTAAAGTATAATCATGTAGGGGAGATGATTCATTTTTCTTTTATGAATGTTGCTTAAATTGTGTTAAAGCAACAGTTATATAGGGAAGATTATTCTGCAAAACTTTTTTTTTAATGATGAGGGGAAAAAAGATCTCTGAACAAATGTTGTCACTGCATATTACAGACATATTACTCTTGTTTTTTATTTCTTTTTCTTTCCTTTTTTGCATTAGGATGAAAAGAGATCTCTAAAAAAATCAGGTAAATTTTTGTTATTTAATGAGGCATATTTTGTTCAAATTGAAATAATAGTTGTGATGGAATGTGGTGGAGTTCTCTAAGAACATTGTTGTTGACCAGGTTGAACAATTTCATGACATCATAAAATCAAGTGTTGCCATATGACCAAATAATGTTGATGATTGATATAGATTGATTCCCCCAAAAAATTAAATTTTCACCCATACATACCATTATTGAAAATAAATATTATCTATATCATTATTCAGCGTTACTATTTAAGGTACATATGACACAGAAATGAAAACATATACTGCAAAATCATTATTATTTGTGGGGAACTATTTTTTAACCAGGGTTTTCAATTTTGAAAATCCTGGTTATTAGATTGGGGTATGGCGGGCGGATGGGCGGATGGGCGGATGGGCGGGCGTCAAACGAAATTGTGTCCGCTCTGTAACTCTTCAACCCTTTGAAGAATTTTGATGAAACTTCAGACAAATGTTTACCACATCAAGATGACGTGCAGAACGCATGTTCCGCATGGCTGGCTCCAAGGTCAAGGTCACAGTGACATTAACATTGAAAATCCTGTCCGCTCTGTAACTCTTCAACCCTTTGAAGAATTTTGATGAAACTTCAGACAAATGTTTACCACATCAAGATGACGTGCAGAACGCATGTTCCGCATGGCTGGCTCCAAGGTCAAGGTCACAGTGACATTAACATTGAAAATCCTGTCCGCTCTGTAACTCTTCAACCCTTTGAAGAATTTTGATGAAACTTCAGACAAATGTTTACCACATCAAGATGACGTGCAGAACGCATGTTCCGCATGGCTGGCTCCAAGGTCAAGGTCACAGTGACATTAACATTGAAAATCCTGTCCGCTCTGTAACTCTTCAACCCTTTGAAGAATTTTGATGAAACTTCAGACAAATGTTTACCACATCAAGATGACGTGCAGAACGCATGTTCCGCATGGCTGGCTCCAAGGTCAAGGTCACAGTGACATTAACATTGAAAATCCTGTCCGCTCTGTAACTCTTCAACCCTTTGAAGAATTTTGATGAAACTTCAGACAAATGTTTACCACATCAAGATGACGTGCAGAACGCATGTTCCGCATGGCTGGCTCCAAGGTCAAGGTCACAGTGACATTAACATTGAAAATCCTGTCCGCTCTGTAACTCTTCAACCCTTTGAAGAATTTTGATGAAACTTCAGACAAATGTTTACCACATCAAGATGACGTGCAGAACGCATGTTCCGCATGGCTGGCTCCAAGGTCAAGGTCACAGTGACATTAACATTGAAAATCCTGTTTACATGATTTTAACTTGATTTGGCCGTCAAAGGTCATATCATCTTTGGAGGTAATTTAAAAAAGATATGATATATTATTTCATGTCCACTTTGTTACTTGTTTTTCATTATACAGAATTATCAATATAATTATAGTGAACAAATTCTTCTGTGCTGAACTCGTCCTACATTTCTCAACGGATTTTGTTCAAACTTTCACAGAAGCTTTGTCATCAAGCACCCTGGCACATATTGTCGGGGTTTTGTGATTGGATAGTTTTTGACCTAATTATGGCCCTTTGTTTTTTTCCTTATACATAATATTATAGTGAACACTTCTTCAGTGGCAATTCCTCCTACATTATTCATGTTTTACATTGCACATAGTTACATTGTTTGTTGCTTGTATTTGTATTTCAAATACAACATATTTATCTACAATGGTGATAATTGAAAACCTGGTTTCATGGCATTGCCATGTTTCTTGTTTCTTGGTTTTGGTGGATAGGTTGATCCACGAATTTAAGATCCAATGAAATTTTATTTCATCTGATGTAAGATTATTTTGCATTGCATTATTTATTTACATTTTACCATTTGGAAAAAATAAGCTGTCCATGAATTCAAGAACCCACAAATATGTTCTTTGTGTGACAAAACCATAGTTTCATGCCCACGAAATTAAGTGAATTCACAGCATACAATTTATTGCACTTCTACAATGTACATATAACAACATTGTAATGCTTATGTATATGTAAATTTTCATCTACCATATACATTTCATATAAACCCTATTTTGTCCAAGGGTAGATTTTGACCAACATACATTACCATCAGTAAGAGGTTTTCCTTTTATTTCCATGATTGATAATATTTCGGGACAACTTTGTGACAAAGGAGAAAACATTCATATGTGAATAATGTAACATTCCAAAAATACATGTATATATGATAATTTGATGGGTGGGGGGGGGGGGGGTAAATTACCTGTATAATGGGGTTTGGGAACACTGGCATTTGAGAGTATTCCATTAGTAAATCAAGCTAGTTGTGGTGAATAAAATGTTTTGAGTAACTACATGCAAATGCAAAACAGAATACAAGATGGATCTGAAATTTATGACAAAGTTGTGTTCATATAAAATGAAATGTACCGAGTAATTGTATTATTTATAAAAGGGTCCAACATAGTGAAATTTTACTAACTTTCATATGATGAATTATATATTCAAAAGTTTTCGATATTCAATATTCATATTTTCAGAATATTCAATTTTGCATGTTAAGCTTAAGCAGAAATTCCTAATGTATAACCATATTTATAGGGCATTGAAAAACATTCCAGAGTAACTTGTGTCTAGTTTTTTATGAAAAGCAGAATTTATTTTTGTATGATTTTTCCCTCATAAATCATTCAATTCATTCTGACTGCTTACATGTATAGCCTACTAAGAATATTTATATTTTATAGCAAATTGTGGCCCCTTTTCTTGTGTGTATTGAAACAGTTACAAGATATTTGTCTTATTATTTTTTTTTGTTCAATTGACCATTGTAACACACCATTGTCACTAATCTTAACACTGGCTGCCTGTACAGACTAGAATATCTGACTTGTAACAAGTCTGTATCCTATATTCCCATAACAAGTGCCCCTATCATATCAGGGGAAATATAAACAAATCATTCCAAAATATTGGTATATTTTATAATTAAACTTCATGCATTAAAACAGATTTTTTCTATGATTTCATACATCATATCAAACACATGTGCACATATCTACATATATTCTGGACTGTATTTATCAAAAAAGTAAAGGACCAAGTAAAAAAATGTAATGTATAAAACAAACATGTGATTTTGTTTCAAGTTTTGAAATTTCTGTTGATTTTTTTTTCAGTTATATATTTATGGTTATTATAAACATTATATACATGTAAGTACCCTGTTTTTGTCTGTGTCTTGAATGTTGAATATTTTGTGATATAGAGTTTTTGAACATCAGTCAAAATATGATATTATTGCACTGTGTTAACTTGTCCATTATCACTATGAAATATTTCAACTGAAGTCTATGTGTTCACATCAAGAATGTTCAAACTATCTATTACTATTGCACTGTTGAGAAACAGTCTGGTCCCAAGTTGTAAATTCTTTTTGGAGTTGGGGACCAGTCAAAAACTCTAGAACTTGATTGGTTTATTTTGAATAGTAATTTTAAATTATCCAATGAAAGGGCCACATAACTAGATTGTTCTCAATATTTGTTGTAACTATATTCTTGCTAGTTTCTTCCATTTTGAATGGCATTCCTTTATGGTGCAAAAGTCATAATTGCCAAAGTTGTTGTTGAGAATTTCATAAATTTTATATTTGTAAAATACTTGTTAGATAATTTCTGAAAATAGTTTTTTTATTAGCTGATAAGACACGTTTTGTGTCACTTGAGAATTTAGCATCATTACCTCTTTGTAGAACTGGTAAGCTCAAAGGTTTGTTGTCAATTTACACACTAAGTGTGGCAAGGCACATAGTTTATTTATTGTTGTTGTTACTGATTTTGAATAAGTGCTTATTGAATTAGTGTATGTATATACAGGGCATATACTTCTGTAAAACAAGGGGAAGTTCTTCTTAATTATTAACAAGTGCATTGACTTCATACAGAGTTGTTTTTTTTAAATACATGCATATAAAATTCAGTGCATCTTTGTTGTTGAGTCTTTTTGAGAAACTTAAAGAAATATAGAATATTAATTCTGTAATTTGATTACAAAATATTAATTCAGTAATTTTAATTACAAAATATTGATTCAGTAATTTTGAATATTAATTAAGTAATTTCAAGTTTCTCAAAGATGGTCTCATGAAATGCAGAATTTTCATTTTTGAATCATGGCTTTATTTTATTTCAATTTTTAATGATCTATGACAAATTATAATGATTTAGATCTCTATATTTTCATAAATTTCATTCGCAAGTATTGCTTTCTTTAAATAAGAGTAGATTGAAGATCTGGTTTATATTGTGTAGTTTTGATATTGCCAGTTTTAACATTCTGCAATACAGAAATCAGGCTGTGTTTTCCATTTGATGCTCAAATAATGTTATAAAAAAAATAAAAAATAATAATAATATGACATTTTAAACATGATGAAATTAGAGTCGACCTGTCAAGGTTCATTATCAAGGAAAATGGTTTTGGAATAATGACTGGATACTGTATGCAGATTTCTTGTTACTGTTATTTTTCATGATTTAGTTATTTGTTTATAGAGATATTCTGTGAATTTAAAAAAAGTAATAAGTGATTATTTTCCATTTGAATTTTAAGCAATTGGCTACAGTGTGTGGAACATTTACAAAATATTTGTAACATTTGGTCTAAAAAATGATGCTTTATGTTTTAATGAAATACCCAGCTTGAGTAAAGATTTAACGCTTTAAACTAAATAGCTTGCCAGCGTGTCGCTTTTCAGTTTATTGTTGCCAATATTTGTAAAAAGTAATATATTAATCAATATTTAACTTTTTTTTATATAAGATGTTGCTGAAATGTGTTATACTGTATAGAGATGGAAGGATTTTCTTTTTCCCTTTGCAATTTTAAATCTGTAAAATAGGAGATCTTGTGTTTTTAATGTTATTTTCTTATTGTTATATAAAGTGCTCACAATATTTATACATTTCATTCCTGTTGTACATGTTTATACATACATTACAGTGTAACGTTTGTATGGTTTGTTGCAGTTCTTATGTACATCTTCCTTTCTAGTGACACAAGATATAGTGTGCCCTATGTTTATACATATGTGTTATACGCAATATGTTAGGAAATAAAGAATACACATGCATATGCCTTTCAACATACGTATGACGCGTATGTGTTACTATGATTTACATGTATATTGAATACAATCATACAAGTGTTGACATACCGTATATGTATATTACAGGAAATGTGTTATACACGTGCATAGAAAGTATTTTTACATAAAGAGTGTTATGTAACATAAGATATAAAGTGGATAGGTCTACAATGGGCACATTTTCTTTGAGTATTTCAAATATTGATGAAAAACAATAGAAATATATCATTTGGAATTTCTTATAAAATGTTGCTTGAAAAGAAAAAATGTTAATAAAGTTCTAAGTGATTCAGAATGACCATTTATCTGAAGAATAATAATGTTTTGTTCTAGAACACTTAAGTATCTGCTATATTAATATTTGTTGTATCATATCATGTATCTCACACTTGCCAACAACTTCATGTACATGTATAATTCTATCATGATTGTTGTTATGTACTATCAGTGTAATTATTCATTGTATCTCAGACCTTCCATTATAGACCAATTCACTTTAAGTACACAAACATACATGTTTTGATACACACATATATGTTATATGAAACGTCTTGTTATTGAATGCATATGCATAGACAATGTGTATAGGCCATATAGATGGTTAAACATTTGTACAGTATTTATAGTCTAATAAGGACAATATGTTATCTGACAACATTTTTTACCACAAGTATTAGCCTTAAACCTGCTTAAATCGAAAGTGATAACCCTTTGAAAACAGTATAGAGCCAGGAAAGCCTGCATATCATGTGCGGTCTTGTCCAGGCTCTCTACCCTGTCTGCTGACCAACTTCAAATTTTCATTTTGATATCCCCAAAACTGATAATAGACTGACCCAAAAATGGAAGCTGGGCAAGTCCATTACACAAGTTCAGTAGGTTAAGGCGGGATATTAAAGGTTATTCAGTCACATGACTAAAATATTATTCAGTTTAAAAGTTTTAGCATTGACTTTGACTAATTAATTTTTCTTCTGCAGTTATGAAAGAAAGGGAAAGTGATAGAATTATGAATCAACTGCAAGAAAAATTTCTTAGTATATGTGTCATTAATTTGACATATTTAAATAATGCTCATATGATAGACATGTGTAATGTTTTATAATGTCATTTGAAGGGACAAAAATATCCCATTGATCTAATTTTCAATTTCATTCTGATGAATTTTGGCCTAGAATTAAAAAAACAAAACTATTTTAACATGTTTCATGTTTTTCCTTCATTCAAAAAATGGGCACAAAATTACAAAGGTATTAAGTAATTTATATAAATGCCATTACATTTGAAACACACTATCATAACTGAAGAAAATGTGATCAAATACCCATGGAACTGTTTATTATTGAGGTTTTTTCTTACATGTATATTATTTTGTTTACATTGACTCAAATGATGATGTATCAAATTGAATATATCTTTTGTTAATCATTTTGAAACAAGCTCTTGATCTCATGGGAATAAAAATGAAGATAAAAACAACGAAACATAAGTTTAAAATGATGTGACATTCCTGTTTTTCAAAATTTCATTCTGTGATCTATTTATGAAAATCTTAAGACAGAACCTTCACGTAAATCTATGTACAATGTATTGAACTGATTTATGGTCAAATTCAAAGAAAACTTTTGCTAGATTGTCTACCTGGTTTACAATTATACAGTGTTGGTTTTTGTTCTCATTACATCTCGTCATGAACCCTTTGCTCTGTATGTGGAATAGTTTTGTAAGGGGCATGTATTGTAAATTGTTTTTATCATGTACACTTCTGTTATTGGCTCGTATATAATATATATATATATATACAGACACTGACACAATTCATCAAGGAATATTATAACCATAGAATGTATTGAGAGTTACGAAAGAAATAAAATTATTGTTGAAATATCATATGGTGTTGTTTTAGCTCGAATATTTGAGGAACAGTGTGGCTATCCTACACAAATTGCTGTTGGCATTACAGTAATACCTAATAAATGGCTTAAAAGCACTCATAGCTCATCAAACATTGAATATATTTGCTTGTAAATTAATATGCCTTGAATCACCACAAGATCACTGTTAAAGGCCAGTAACATTAGCATTGGTTTTGAAGGAATGATGTCTCTTTGTAAACTTATAAAATTTCTTATAAAACATTTTTGGTTAAAGTTTTGCATGCAATATCAATCTCCAAAACTACTTAAGGTGTTAAGATGATCTATGACTCTTTGTTAACAAAAATATTGAAAGTTGTGTGAATAAATCCTTAAATCCACTGATGGTATACACTTGATACTTACTGTCTTAGAAAGTTTATACATTTTACATATATGTCGCTTTCCAAGATTCATAACTCTGATTTTTTGAAGAAAACTTTACAGGATTGATCTGTAGCTCAAGTCCTTGCTTATATTGCATGGGTTTCCCGGTTGAATGATTTTTGGCCGAGTTATGGCCCTTTGATAAAAAGGTGTTTTTTTCTGTGTGTTGCCAGATACACAAAAAGCTTGTCCGGACTACTCCTCATAAACTGCTGGTGCAATTTTCATCCAAACTTTACAAGAATGATCAGTACCAAGTCTAGTTGTGCATATTGTCAGCATTTTCCGGTTCAATGATTTTTGTCAGAGTTATGGCCCTTTAATATTTTTTATTTTTAAAGTTTGTCCGGACTACTTCTCTTATACCACTAATGCAATTTCAATGAAACTTTACAGGATTGATCTGTAGCTCAAGTCCTTGCGCATATTGCACGGGTTTTCTGGTTGAATGATTTTTGGCCGAGTTTTGGCCCTTTGATAAAAAGGTGTTTTTTTCTGTGTGTTGCCAGATACGCAAAAGCTTGTCCGGACTACTCCTCATAAACTACTGGCGCAATTTTATCCAAACTTTACAGGAATGATCAGTACCAAGTCTAGTTGTGCACTGTCTGTCTGTCCGTCTGTCACATAATTTGTCCCAAACATGAAATTGGCCATCATGAGGCGACACATGTGATTACTGATCGCTCTTGTTTATTCCTACATTATTTTGGCTCATGTTTTACTATCAAACACAAGATAGCCAAGTGCCCAGTCGTACTGACTGCACTTGTTTCTCATCAGAAAATTTCAGTTGCAATGTTCATTATATGTCAATGACATGGAAGAGCTTATAAGGCAATGAAAGCTGGCACAGTGGACAAATGATAACAGGTATTTGTGTTGGCAACAATAAAAACAAAATATTTAACCATTAAGGCACACACTTCAAATAAGTCTGTTCATTTCATACTCGAAAACTTGCGACTTATTTACTAAAACTCGGTTCTGCTGGTGCCTGTAATAATGAATGGGTGGACATTGGAGTTCTTCCTCAATCAGTAAGGATGGAAAGTTGCCATATGACCTTTATAGTGTTGATGTCACTAACCAACAAGCAAATCAAAATTAACCCATGCTTTACAACTAGACAGTCATGATAATGCTAATATTCTAAAACTTTTCAGTTAATCTTACAAATAAATACAACTTTTAACCTATTCAATCCTCTAGGATGGCTTTATTCAATTTGCCTGCTGTCTAGCAATATTTAGTTTTTTCAAGACTGAAAGATTGACATGTGTATAATCTATACCAGTAGGCATACATTTATTTATAAGTCCCCTACCTGTTTAACCAGAGGGGACTTTAGGTTTACCCTCCGTCCGTCTGTCTGTCTGTCTGTCCGTCCACAAAACTGGATCCCGCGATAACGCAAAAAGTACTGAAAATATTTTTATGAAACTTGATATATGGATAAATGGAAGTATGGAGATTATGCACGTTTTTTTTCTTTTCTTTCTATGTTGAAAATTCTGGTTGCTATGGCAACAAATTGACTGGAAATATGGCGAATTTTACACATAAACTGGATCCAGTGGTAACTCAGAAAGTACTGAAAATATTTTTATGAAACTTGAAATATGGGTAGATGACAGTCTGGAGATTATGCACATCTTTTTCTTTTCTTCCTATGTTGAAAATTCTGGTTGCTATGGCAACAAATAGACTGAATTTCAAGATTTCTAATTTGAATTTTTACGCTTTTTCACTGTAAGTTCTTTATTTCTTAAGGTGTTTACTTCAAACTTTAAATATAAGTTTCTGGTCATCAACCACATCATATGCGACAAGGTTTACAACTCTAGCACAAAAATTGTCAGAATTACCTCCCTTGAACTTAGAATTTTTATGAATTCTTTTTTTTTGTCTTTTTTAAATAACTTCTTTATTTCTTAATGTTTCTACTTCAAACTTCATATATATGTTTCTTATTATCACTCAACATTTGTGAGAAGTTAAAATACTCTAGCAAGACTATTTCTAGAATTATGTCCCCCTTGAACTTAGATTTTTTTCAAGAAATTGGTATTTTTTACTCCAACTTCTTCATTATACCCCCAAAAACGAAGTTTGGGGGGTATATAGGAGTCACCCGGTGGTCGGTCGGTCGGTTTGGCGGTCGGTCCAGACGTCCGTTGCATTTTCCTTGTCCGGAGCATAACTTGAAAACTAATGGTTGGAATTCAATATAACTACATACAATGGTCAAGCACATTGAGAGGAAGTGCAGTGCACAAGAACCATAACTCTATCTCGACTAATTACAGAGTTATTCCCCTTTGTTACTTTTCCTTGTCTGGGGCATAACTTGAAAACTACTGGTTGGAATTCAAAACAACTTCATACAATTGTCAAACACAATAAGGGGAAGTGCAGTGCACAAGAACCATAACTCTATCTAAAGTAATTACAGAGTTATTGCCCTTTGTTGCTTTTCCATTGCCTTCTTTTTTTTGTCCGGACCATAACTTGAAGACTAATGGTTGGAATTCAATATAACTACATACAATGGTCAAGCAACATTGAGAGGAAGTGCAGTGCATAAGAACCATAACTCTATCTAAAGTAATTACAGAGTTATTGCCCTTTATTACTTTTCCATTGCTTTCTTTGTCCGGACCATAACTTGAAGACTAATTGTTGCAATTCATTATAATATCATACAATGGTCCAGCACATTGAGAGGAAGTGCAGTGCACAAGAACCATAACTCCATTTTGACTTATTACAGAGTTACTGCCCTTTGTTTCTTTTCCTTGTCCAGAACATGACTTTAAAACTACTGGTTGGAATTCAAAACAACTTCATACAATGTCCAAGCACAATAAGGGGAAGTGCAGGGCACAAGAACCATAACTCCATCTTGACTAATTACAGAGTTATTGCCCTTTGTTACTTTTCCATTGCTTTCTTTTATCCGGACCATAACTTGAAGATTTATTGTTGGAATTCATTATAACTTCATACAATGGTCAAGCACATTGAGAGGAAGTGCAGTGCATAAGAACCATAACTCCATCTTGACTAATTACAGAGTTACTGCCCTTTGTTACTTTTCCTTGTCCAGAGCAGGACTTGAAAAACTACTGGTTGGAATTCAAAACAACTTCATACAATGGTCAAGCACAATAAGGGGGAAGTGCAGTGCACAAGAACCATAACTCCATCTTGACTAATTACAGAGTTATTGCCCTTTGTTACTTTTCCTTGTCCAGAGCATAATTTGAAAACTACTGTTTGGAATTCAGTACAACTTCATACAGTTGTCAAGGACATTAAAAGGAAGTTGCAGTGCACAAGAGCCATAACTCCATTTTGATAAAATACAGAGTTACTGCCCTTTGATACTTTTCCTTGTCCGGAGCATAACTTAAAACGTACTGGTTGGAATTCAAAAACAACTTCATACAATGGTCAAGCACAATAAGAGGAAGTGCAGTGCACAAGAACTATAACTCTATCTTCAGTATTTATAGAGTTATTGCCCTTTGTTCTTTTTCTTCTTTCTGGACTTATTACAGAGTAATTCCAATTAAACTTCATCAATGGCCAACCACATTGAAAGGAAATGCAACATACATGAACCACAATTATCTTTAATTGCCCACAACCATAACTCTATGTTTCAATTCTATTACAAGGTATTCTGTTACTAGTAACATCCTCATTTCCAAAGCAGACTTGTGGGGGTATTAATCACATTTTAGTGATAGTTCTAGTTTTTTATAGGATTTACTTTAAAATCCCACATCGTAATAATATGACAAGGTTTATAAATCTAGAATCCATATTTCCAGAATTATCTCCTCCTTAAACTTTGAATTTTTCTTATTCATTCTTTAACTTTCTTATCTCTTCATGGATTTTCTTCAAATTCAAAATAAACATTCATAATATCAACACCTACATTATATTTTTGTTTTTTATTTTTATCTTCGTTACTTACTATACATTATAGTTAATGCTATATTTGAAACTTGTTATTTATTTTACTTATCTTCTTTGTGACTATAAATGGTATGTTTAAACTTAAAGTAAAACTCACATCAATGTTCATAAATCAAGCATCGTTATTTCAAGAGTTATCTTCTCTTTAAGAATTTTGTAATAAAATATGTTATATTTGGTAACAGGGATGTTTAACAAAATAACTTAAGAGTCTCCTTCAGTCTGTCTGTCTGTTCATAAAAACTGTTTCGACCTGAGATCACTTTTAAAGATTTTTTCCAACAAATTTACTTAAAATAGAGAAAGTTGAAATAATAAGTTATACTTATTCATCCTGAGAAAATTGGACCTATTGAGTATCTGTTGTATAAACATAATTCCTTACTTGGCAGGGAAAACTAACACATTACTATGATATAAGACAAACTTAGAACTCAAAAGATTTAAGTTCATTTATGTCATTCATTCACTGGTTAAAATTGAATGGCCAATGGCCCATCAGAATGTTGCTGGGGCTCTAACCGGTTAGGGACTTAAGGATTACTTGCAATACTATGATAATTGCTTGTTTCTATTTATTTAGAATGTGGGAGGAGGGGTGCAATTCATTTTTTTTAATTCAAACCCCCATTTTAATTGACAATTTTGGGCCCCCCTTTAAAATTACTTACCCAACCCCCCCAAAGCAGTACGACTTTTTTATAGATTTTTAAAAAAATCTAAAATTTTAAAGAGTGTTCCCCCCTTCTGGGCTTTTCCTCTTTCACCCCCAAAACCCAACAAGCAAAAAACCTTTACCTTGGGTTTTTATCGCAATAGGCCCCAAATTTGAAATTTTTTTTAAAACCCTTTTTTAAAAATCCTGGTCCTTTAAAAATTCTATTTTAGGAAAAACCCAAAATCATATATTACCCGGGCACATCTTCTAAGCAAAGGGTTTGTTTTTATATGGCCCCCTTTTTGGGTATGCGGCTTTTGGGGGCCAAGAAAAACAATCACTAAAATTTCCCCAAAATACCGAAATAATCAAAACAATTCCGGGTCTGTAAAAGATACTAAGAATGGAAAGGCTTAAAAAAGGTTTTAAAACTTCTGGTGGTGTTTTGAACTTTGGAATCAAAAATGTACATTCTTGGGCCATGGAAGCCCCAAATTTTCAAACATCTCTCACATCTTCTCCAAGGATTTTAAAACAATATAACATCAATGTTTTATTTTCAATATTTTTTATTAACTTTTTTTTCATTTAACATTTTTTAAATATCTTAATCTTTACAATTCATAGTAACATGTAGCCATTTTCAGTTGATACCATGTAAGTAATACCTTATACAATTAGACAATAAACACAATCTTCTCCACAAGTTAACAAAAATATTTGTACAACCTCTTTAAAAAGAAAGAAGAAAAAGTTTTCATGAATAATAACATTTTAACTTTTAAAAGGCTCAGAAAGCTCCCAAGCATCAAAATGCCACTATATTTATTTCTCAAAAAAACTTTTTGGTATTCTGGCACAGTTTCCGAAACAGAACTCATTGGCTATATTGATTATTTATCTTTTGCTTTTGGTCATTAGTTAAGTAACTATAGTTCTAGCCAGTATTAATTTTTTTTTATGGAAGACAAAAAGCACATTCTTTACATTTTGTTTCTTTTATGACAATTATTTCCACACTCAATTCTGCAGTCTTCGACATTGAAGATACTCTTGATCCTATGTTAAAAGATAATATATGTAAATTACAGAATATCTTTTTCTCCAGAGGAAAAATAAAATTTATTTCCGAGCCAAAATACAGTTCATATAAAAATGCCTTTAAAGAAGTAAAGAAAAAAAGACTTTCAAAATCGTACATAAAAATAAACTTAAACAGCTGTTTTAAAATAAAATAGTATCCTATAAATGACAACAGTTATGCATGTTACTACTATACATTTACGAGGTGAAAGAGTACCACAAATTCTGAGAAAACAGGTAAACATTTCTAGACAAACTTTACTAAAACTATAAAGTATTTTCTTTTTAATTACTTTTTAACAGAGCTTGCCATTTTAGCCACTTACAAAGTTTATTCAATGGCTAAAATTATCATAATTATGTTACGGGACTTCTTGTCCATCTATTTTGATCAAGTTTCCTATGAAGTATGAAAATCACACAAATTTAACTCAAAGAAATTTTCAACCGGGCTAAATCCTGATGAAGTTAGAAAACTTGTTTCGAAAAACCAACATCTTCCTCTACTATATATTTATAAATATAAAATACTTAAAATCTGTATAATGTAAACAAAATTGTTTTAACTTGCCACTTCAAACTCTCCGTCCACTCTCATTTATATAAGACTTTGTCTAAAGTGCCTATCCAGATAATCATAATTTGTTATTCTAACATGGCATTTATTTCTATAAAAGATATAGAATCAAAGAAAAATATATATCTAGCACAATAAACTATGAATAAAGAATAACACAATATAAATGCGGGAATTCAAATACTTGTATAATTGGTTATTAGTTTTCAGCTCCATCAAGATAAAACCACTGAGTTTATTTAAACAACTCTGGAGTCCGATTCCTGGACCAGTAATGGTCATCATCTCACAAATATTATCATTAACTCCCTTTACATCTCAATACAACCCATGATTTATTTTGGCAATATGCCAAATGAAAAAAAATCCATACTTTCTTTAGTATAAAATATAACTTTCTTTGTACATTTTTAGCCCTATACCAATAACCATCAATAGAAATACTTTTTTCTTTATTCTTGCCAACAAACCTGCCTCTTCTTCATTTCCAAAGAAACAAAATAATGCCCCTTTATATATTATCCCCATACTCAAACCAACTACTTATAGCTAATTAGTCATAACAGATAACAAGAATATTATTAACAAGAATATTATTAATTGTTATTATATACAACAATATCTTAACATCTCAACACATACATTTCTTTTTGTGTACTTATTTACTAATTACAACACGGTTCCTGCTTTACCTTAAAATGTTTCAAGACTGGGAATGTTTCAAACTTATAAACTGTACCAAACAAACACTAAATATACCAACAAATTTTATCAAACAAGCGCTAAATTAAACCAACAAATTCTATTTAAAAAATTTTAAAAAAAACCCTTTCCCCAAAAGAACTTTTTTTTCAAAAAGTTTTACGTCACCATAAATTTTTTCCCCAAAAAGAATAAAAACTGGGATTTTCACCAAAAAATTTTAATTTTTTTAAAAAACTGAAAGCTTTTTGACATTAAAAATGGGTTTTTAGAACAAAAAAGAAAGGGAAATTAGACATACCGGTTTAAAAAAAAACTGGTTCACAACTTTTTAAAAAAAAAAGGGGCCCCAAAAAATTTATTTTTTGGGGTTAAGTTTTAATATTTTTTAAAAAAATTAATTAGCAGGCATAGTTTAAAAAGTTGAAAAAAACTACAATGTTTTAGGCTCTACACGGGGTGTTGGCAAGTAATAATAGTTGCGTTATTGGGGTTTTTTAATATGGGACTAATGTCAAAACATTTCACCCATTTTTGGGAACTTTCCTGCATTTTAAATTCTAAATTTTTTTAGAATTTTAAAATAAATTAAAATCTTGAAAAACAGCATTTTTTGACAAGAAAAGCTTTTTAAAAATTTTTAATTTTGACAAAAAAATAAAGCAGGGCATGAACAAAAATTGTTGATGCTTATGTATCTACATACATAAGTCAATGCAGTCTTTACTTATTCACGAAAACAATTTAAACTTTGACATTTAAAAGGCTTAAACTATCATGGAAATGCTTTAAATTTTAATCAATTATGGCATATACTTGCCCAAAGGCATCTTTTGATACTAAAAAGCATTCAAAACATTTTTACTTTATTTAGGGAAAAAAATCCCATAGTATTTAGTGATAACCAACCATACAGTTTAAATGTATAAACCAAATGGTAAAGGACTTAGAAATAAGAAAATTGTTTTTCTGTTCCGCCTGTTATGCAGCTCTGTTCGCCTCTGTGCAGCTCTTGTAGCCTGTTAATGCCAGCTAGCACTTCAGGAAACCCCAAACACAAAATTCCTCTCTTTGAAATACCCTTTCACCAAATATATTCATTTTCTCCATTATTTTATAAGGAGAGATCACTCTCCAGTGTTGAAGACTGTTTATGTTTAATGGAAGTGCATTATAACTTAGCATTTAAGTAAACCTTAAATTTGGGTATCATTTGATGATTCAGGTTAGTAGTGAAACCCAAATTTGAAAATGATCCCCAAATAAAACCCATTGATGATTGTAATACACAATGACCCCCATAAGAAAAGCCCAGAAAACATGTGAGCAATGCAAACAGACTTCACATTATAAGACAAGATTAGCCTGTCAACTAAACATAAAGCCATATTGAGTAAATCTTTTTGTTGGGCAATACATCACACCAACATTATAGGAGTCATATAGTTACTTTCCAGCTTGACTTATGGAGGAATATCTCAGGTGCCCTTCACATGTATTATTTCAAGCACTGAGTAAGACTTAATATACAATATGCATATGAAATAATAAAATAACTAACAAGCATACTTTAATATGATAGTGTTAATTGTCCCACCTATTTAACAGTAGAAAATTATTTTAGCAATTTTTAAGATTTACTCTTGAGTTTCAATTTCCCCATGATAGAAAATTGTATATACATTATTGTATATTACATATACACATATGACATTTTATTACCTAAAACCCTATATGATGCTACACAACATTGTTAATGAAATATTCTCCAATTTCTCAATATTTCCCTAGTATACCGACCCGGGACTCAAATGCATGAAAAGCAAATGGATAAGTGCAATTTATGCCTCTACAACAATCAAGTAAGCACTTGTAAAAATCTTTAGCCCCCAAAAAGAAAAAACATGATAAAAAAATTTTTTTAACATTTATTAAATTTTCTTATAATAAAAATTTCTGTTTCCTATTTTTTTGCTCCCAAAAAAACCAAAACAATGGGATAACATCTTTTTTTTTGTTTTAAATTTGCCACAAACACCAAAATTTTAAAAACCCCAGAAAATCCCCCAAATTTTACCATTTTTACTCAAATTTTCATTTTATTACATGTAAAACAACAAAATTTTTCTTTTTACAACGTCACCCCTTCTAAAGAAATCTCTTTTCCCAATGCCTAAAAATTTTCATTTTCCCCCTTTTTTTATATAAGAATAAAAGATAATTAAATTAAAACTAAAATTTTAAAATTTTCTTTAAAATGCAAATCAATTTTTAAAAATTTAATGTTTTAAAAGGTTTTCCCTTTAAACATTTGATTTAAACCATGGATCCATGTATCCAAATTAATGTCGAAGCTTTTCACTCTTCCTTAGTATGTTCTTCACCTACAGTAATATCCTATACAAACACTTTTCTTTTAAGCATATCTTTTCTTCACTAGCGTGCAACATGGTTTCACCATGGGCATGATTGTATGAACACGTAAATAACTGGGACAGCTCTGTCAGTTTCCCAGTTACTGGAAGCCAATGATACACATTAAAGGATTTATCCCAGAACCACCATATTATGACAAAGATCACCAGTAATTTTATATCACAGATAACATATCCTTCAGTCTTTCTTCTCCTTGTCTGTGTCGTACTGAAAAGAAAACCAAAGTTTCTATTTAACTCAAATTCTTTCACACATACCAATCAGCCAGATTGATTTTTAGACAAATATAAGGCCTAAATTAAAAATAGCTTTGTTTGCTGTCTCCCGACCGACCCTAAAAAAACGCTGCGCTCCGAAAAATTTTATTTGCTCTCGCCGACCATTTTTTTTTTTTTTTTTTTTTTGGTACCGCATATTTTTACCGATATCCGTTCAATAACGGCGTGAAGTATTCTGGTTCCCGCGTATTATTCGTCACGTGTATCGACTATCAAGTACCGCCGGGTAAAAGTCGATTGTGTACACTTCCGTTACAATTTTGCAAAACGAAAGTTAGAAGATCTTCAAGAAGACGAGTATTTTATCATCTCGTCAACATTTATTATTACGTTTATTCAACTTTGTTGAAAAATAACCTCCACGAGAATGAATTTGTTTGGGCATGGGTCGATCTGTTGAATGACGTCGAGGATTTTACCCGAAAAAAATCGGACGTTCTTACGGTATGCTTATAAATACTGGTTTGGGTTAAAAACTTACTGAGTGCTCATGTAATAGACTTAAAATAAAGTTTTTGTAAATAAAGTTTCTTGTATGTACTCACTCATTTATAAGTACCAGTATTTATCTAATAATCATTTTCTTCAACCAGCAAATGCACTAATCTTACGGCGGCACGAAATACCCAAATATACCCAAATACACCCAAATATACCCAAATATTGCCCATATATACCCAAATGTAGCAATATTCATTTATTTTTGTATAAAATACAGATTATAATGAGAAAATTAATTAATATTTATAACATAGTATGACTTAGGCGGCTATAACTTTCATTCATTCCGTTGAAATGGGCAGTTCAGATGTTGTATGAAAATAATCTTGTGGCATTTGCTTATCTACAGTAGGTTCATTAATGAATATACTTGCAACTTAAGATAAAGTATGATAAAATTTGTTGACTTCATTTTTCTTTTTTTGGTATAACTTTGCTAAAATTTCATACAAGTGTCCATCGTTTTATCTTTTTAGAAAATTTAATATAGCTTTAATGGGGTATACTGTATTTGGGTATATTTTGGTGATAGGAAAATGAATATTTGGCTATGTTTGATTTTATCTTAGTGAATGTTTATATTGTAATTCATAATAAAAATAACACTTTTTGTTATAAAACATTTATTTTTAGTATATTTGGACATTATTTTTAGTATATTTGGCAATATTTGGGTATATTTGGGCAATATTTGGGTATATTTGGGTGTATTTGGGTATTTCGTGCTGCCCCTAATCTTATTGGTTTCAGTACCACCTGTCTTAGTATTTGAACCATTTCAGCACTCATTTATCACATTTTCTCATTATTGCTGGGCTTTAAGAATAGTCTTCTAGTGGCTCAAAATGCAAGGCACTGAATGCGGATAAACCAAGGTGTATTTACTCCAAGAATAAATTGACAGGGAAACATGATCTCTAAAACACAACCTTGAGAAATTTGATTACAACTGTGTTTCAGTCATTACAGTTGATGGTTAGGCATTGTTGTGCTTATTTTCTTGAAATAGTGATGTCAAAATGTTTTTACATAATCAACTGAAAGTAGAAACCTGATTTTATTCTTTCTTACATATTTCCCATGGTGTTTGTATAATTAAAAAAGTTAAAATAATTGCATTTTTGGCAAAATCTGTATTGCATAAAGTCTAGCCTTCTGTCTGTTTTCATAGGAGATGCTCTGCAAGGGAGAGTGTTTGTATGACTGCAGATGTCATGCCAATCTCACATGGAGTTACCTTACTGTGCCTCCAACATTGGACGACCAGATATTTGTGCCCATTGTGATGAGTCAGAAGCACAGAGAAATCCAGAACTGTTAACAAAGTTTAGGATTGTACTTCTAGTTTATGAGCAATGCATCAATGTCCACAAGAAAGACATTCCCCATAGATGTCCTATAAAAAATGAATACTGTGAACCTAAATTTGTTGGTATACTGTGGCTTAACTGTTTACTTGTCTGAAGTTGCTTAGTGTTTGAAGTTGTTTTTCTGGTTGTGTTACTAACTATTCATTTCAGTGAAAATAAAATGTAAGCAGACTATAAACTGTTGATGTATAATGATGCCTTTTGTTGTTCAGTAGTTATTTTGCATAATATATTCGTTTGTTTTAGTCATCCTCTCACATGTTGGGTGAATGTTTGAAATTTTGCTTTTGTTACATGTATTTTTAATAAAAAGAACTATACTTCTTGTATTGACTAATTGAAAGATATACAAACTGAAATAAAAAGTAAGATATATCAATTTTAAAAATTTTTATCCGCATTTTTATTAAACCGTTTTTTCCAACAAACAGAATCAAACCAAAAACATGTATGTTATATTTCCAAAAAAAAAAAAAAAAAAAAAATCCCTACCTACCTACCCAACTCTAAAAAGTAGGGTCGGGAGACAGCAAACAAAGACTTTTTTAAATGTGGCCTAACCTCCTATTGACTCTTAAGTGATTTTTTACAATTTCAGGAATGCATCTTTTCTCTCCTAGCTCAGTACAGTACTCTAAGACATTTTTGCAATTTCAAATTTGAATCATCTCATTTTTACCTCCAAAGGGGGCTCTTAAACTTTGGTACAAGTATCACACCAGTCGACTGTTTATAAGCCGATAGTGATTATCACACAAACATGATACCATATTATATATAAATACCCAATACTAACATACATTTATATCCTCAAGTACAGATATATTCATGCACAGATAAAAATGTAGATTAAATAAGTAAAGAACCCTCAATCAAGCCATTTATAGATAATACACATATGCTTGCTCATGTGGTTCAGTTAGGTGACAAAGGTAAATAAACCAAACATACATACATGGGAGTTAATTCATCATTAATGAGCATAAAATATTTCAATTATACAATCAATGACAGTATCAAAACAGTTACTCTGGCAAAGATGGACTAAAAATAAATTTTTATCAAATTTATGACCAGATTAGAAAAGTATATGACAAAAAAAAATAACATAACTTACATAAGTTAAAGTACAAAACCTACCATAGCTAGTTGCCTGCCTATGTTGCCAATAGTTACACCTCCTGAGAAAAATATAGAAGGCAGCCATGATCGTAAAAACATCAGGTCTGCTTTTGAATACCTGAAAAAGTAATATATATTTCTATTGTATACTGAAGGCAGAACAGAGTATCAGTTAATTAACTAGAGGATGCTTTTGTAAAAAAGCGCATGTCTCCCCCACTGCTGAGAATAACTGTGACTGGAAACAGGAATGGAAATGGAGATAAGATAATGTAAATACCCGGTAGTCACTTCAATGAAGGCTGTCTATGGATGGTTTCTATTGTTAAGGTTGTATGAGAAGATGCTTCCTAAACTGTTTGTTTTTAACCAGGTATTCAATTTTGAAAATCCTGGTTATTCAATCAGCGTATGGCAGGCGGGCGTCAAACGAAATTGCACTTGATGGTCATATCATATATAGTTTCACAAATGAAATTAAATGAAATTGTGTCTGCTCCATAATTCTTCAAACCTTTAAAGGATTTTGATGATACTTGAAACAAACGTTCATATTGTCAGATTTTTTTACACTATTGAAAGACAACTCAAATTACAATGTATGTAAAATCATGATAACTGTAGTGTGTTGGGATGACTCAACTCGTTTTCACAATGAAGCCTCTCTGGTAGATACTTGAAACAAAAATTCACCACATCCAGAGAACGTGTAGAGTACATGTTTCGTATGGCTGGTTCCAAGGTCAAGGTCTACTTGACACTTGAATGTCATATCATATATAGTTTCACAAACGAAATTAAAGGAAATTGTGTCTGCTCCATAACTCTTCAACCCTTTGAAGGATTTTGATGATACTTGAAACAAACGTTCATATTGTCAGATTTTTTACACTATTGAAAGACAACTCAAATTTCAATGTATGTCAAATCATGATAACTGTAGTGTGTTGGGATGACTCCACTCGTTTGACCTACTGACCCCAAAAACAATAGGGATCATCAGCTCTATAAGACCAATCATCCTATGAAGTTTGAGGGCTGTAGGTCAAAAGGAACTCTAAGTTATCATCCGGAAACGAGGAAATTGACCAACGGTCACTGTGACCTTGACCTTTGAACTACTGACCCCAAAAACAATAGGGATCATCTGCTCAATAAGACCATTCATCCTATGAAGTTTGAGAGCTGTAGGTCAAAAGGAACTGTAGTTATCGTCCGGAAACGAAGAATGGACGGACGGACTGACAGACTGACGGACGGACGGACAGGGCACAAACAATATGTCTCCCCCCAGTTTGAGGGTTGTAGGTCAAAAGGAACTCTAGTTATCATCCGGAAATGAGAAATTGACCAACGGTCACTGTGACCTTGACCTTTGACCTACTGACCCCAAAAAACAATAGGGATCATCTGCTCTATAAGACCAATCATCCTATGAAGTTTGAGGGCTGTAGGTCAAAAGGAACTCTAGTTATCATCCGGAAACGAGAAATTGACCAACGGTCACTGTGACCTTGACCTTTGAACTACTGACCCCAAAAACAATAGGGATCATCTGCTCAATAAGACCAATCATCCTATGAAGTTTGAGGTCTGTAGGTTTAAAGGAACTGTAGTTATCATCCGGAAACGAGAAATTGACCAACGGTCAGTGTGACCTTGACCTTTGACCTACTGACCCCAAAAACAATAGGGATCATCAGCTCTATTATAAGACCAATCATCCTATGAAGTTTGAGGGCTGTAGGTCAAAAGGAACTCTAGTTATCATCCGGAAACGAGAAATTGACCAACGGTCACTGTGACCTTGACCTTTGAACTACTGACCCCAAAAACAATAGGGATCATCTGCTCAATAAGACCATTCATCCTATGAAGTTTGAGAGCTGTAGGTCAAAAGGAACTCTAGTTATCGTCCGGAAACGAAGAATGGACGGACGGACGTACTGTGGGGTACCTGTGCGACCAGGCTGCTTGTGTGATGACAAAAATGTTCTTGTGTGACTGATCAAAATTTGTTCGCACGAAACCTTACTTACAAGACAGTCACAGAAGCTTATCAACTAACAGTCACACAAGTATGCAAAGGAATGTCCAAAACGGCCAGTGCTAATAGGGTTCACTTGTGTGACCGTGTTACCTGTGTGATGGCAAAACTTTTAAATAATGCTTTGAAAAACAGTATTTTGCTCCACTTCTTAATTCATTCACTTTTGAGTATTTTGATAATCATTTTACACGTAGTTACTTGCCGTCCTGGTTGATTTCTCTTTTGCTAAAATATGTCCAAAAAGATCAGAGCTACTGGGGTGTATCTCTGTTATGACAAAACTGTTCTTGTGTGACTGATGAAAATATGTTTGCAAACCTTACTTACAAGACAGTCACAGAAGCATGATCAACTTAGAGTCACACAAGTACGTAAAAGTATGTCCAAAAAGGCCAGAGCTAATGGGGTGGACCTGTGTGACTGATCAAAATATGTTGGCAAGAAACCTTACTTACCAGACAGTATACATGTACTTTATGTTCACAAGACTAGTGCTTTGAAAAACTATTATTTTTGCTCCACTTTTTAAGTCTTTCACTTTGTGTTTTTTTTATAAACATTTTAGTTACCTGCCGTCCAGGTTGATTTCTCTTTTGTTACAGTGCCAGTGATATTATTTATATCAAGTCAAAACCTTGATTCTATTCAGGGTCTATCAAAATAGATAGACCCTGATTCTAGTTTGAGGACTTACAACTTTATCATAAGGGGTTAACATTAACAAACACACTTGAACCTTTAACTCTTTAATGTATACTTCTACATTTTAAAAAAGAACAATACAGAGTCAAGGACTAATACTGACAGTGTTCGACACTAACAGGGTCCCGGGATCCCTAGGACACCAAAAATTGGGGACACCAAAACTCACAGGTTGGGTGTTCCGTTGGGACTTTTGATTTTCTAGGTAAAGTAAAGCAAAAAGCTTCAATATTTTACCTTTTACATTTCCATCTAAGCGTAAAACTACCTTCAAATAATCAATAAATAAAACGAAACATTAAAAGGTAAATAAATCTAAAATCATGTGCTTAATTTTAACTCAAAACGTTATCATTTTTAAACTGAAATAAATTTGAATGTTTCGGCTTTATACTCAATAGCTAATATCGCCGAACATTCCAAATATATCCAGAAACGGTAATATGTCACATATTTTCGCGATCCGAGAAAAATACGATTTTTGTCTTACTTCGAAAAATGTGGAGATTTATAGAAGGTGCAAGTGACCCTCCAGCTACAAAAAGCAAAAACTAAAGAAGAACATCTTCAAACTCAAAGGCAGTATGAAAACAAGAGGGCCAAGATGGCCCTAGATTAGATTGCTCACCTGAGGTTGGTTTGAACAAGTAGGGGTTTGTATTGGTCAGATTTACTAAACCTCAAATTTTCCACTTTAATCACATCTTCCACTATAGATACAACCTGTATGCATTTATCATGTGTCAAAAATAAACTTAATAAAATATTTTTATTTAAATGTCTATTTTCAGGCTTTTGTTTCCACAGAACAATTTCAATTTGTTCAACAGATTAAAAGAATTGACTTTCATAATGAATAGATTCCAATAATAACCATTTTTGTTTACAAACAATGCCCTTTAATATTTTACGGCCAGCATCATCAGTTGTAGTATAAATTCAAAGGCTCAATTTTTTATCTTTGTGAACTCCTTTTGACCTCAAATGACCCATGTTCAGACTTTTTCAAGAAATCAATCAAACATTCTGACCAATTTTCATGACATCTGACGCAAAAATGCAATCTCTAGAGTGTTTTCAAGCTTTTTCCTAATATGGGCATTGCGACCTAGTTTTTGACCCAAGATGACCCATCTTCAAACTTGTCCAAGAAATCAATATGACAAACATTCTGACCAAATTACATGACATTTGAGGCAAATATGAAACTTCTAGAGTGTTAACAAGCTTTTTCCATATTTGGGCATTGCGACCAAGTTTTTGATCCAAGATGACCCATGTTAAAACTTGTTAAATAAATCATTAGGACAAACATTCTTACTAATTTTCATGACATTTGAGACAAAAATGCAAGCTCTAAAGTGTTTACAAGATTTTTCCATATATGGGCATTGCGACCTAGTTTTTGACTCGTGATGACCCATGTTCAAACTTGTCCAAATAATCACTAAGATAAACATTTTGACAAATTTTCATGACATATGAGGCAAAAATGCAACCTCTAGTGTTTACAAGCTTTTTCCATAATTGGGCATTGCGACCTAGTTTTTGACCCCAGATGACCCATGATCGAACAAATACAAGAAAAATTCTTACTAATTTTCATGACATCTGAGGCAAAAATGCAACCCTTTAGAGTGTTTTCAAGCTTTTTCCTTATATGGGCATTGCGACCTAGTTTTTTACCCAAGATGACCCATCTTCGAACTTGTCCAAGAAATCAATATGACAAACATTCTGACCAAATTACATGACATCTGAGGCAAAAATGCAACCCTTTAGAGTGTTAACAAGCTTTTTTCCCTATTTGGGCATTACGACCTAGTTTTTACCCCCATGACCCATGTTCGAACTCGTCCAAAATCATTAGGACAAACATTCTGACAAAGTTTCATGAGAATTGAGACAAAAATGCAACCTCTCGAGTGTTAACGAGGTAAGTGTGGACGGACGACGGACAATGATCGATCCTAATAGCTCTGCCTGAGCATGCTCAGGCGAGCTAAAAAGAGAGAAAAAGAACTTTCCAAGAGTCGTGGAAAAAGGACTTTGAATGGTCAAAATGTGAAGGAGATACAATAGGTATGACTTGCAGTGTACATGTATGTTCAAAGTATGACACTGTTCAGTTATTACAACAAAAATCATATAAACTCCTTGTTTCTTTGTTGTAGAAAAAAATATATTAAATAAATTGGGTCTAAAACATTATCATGATGTTTAATTCATCATTTTACCATTATGTCATTTTCATGAAGTCCAAATTCAGGGATTCCTAGATTTTAGAAGGGACTCCTTGAATATGTAGAAGGTGTTCCTTCAGGAATGTTACAATCTGGATAAAAGTTGATGATTATTTTTTCACAGTCAGTACAAGAAAATTAATAACGGACTGTCTGCCTTACCCCCTTTTTGTAGAGTTGGGTGGATGAGGGGTTAAAGTATTTTATCAAATTACAAATTAACAATCTGTAAAGAAACAAACTCAAGTAGGAAACAGAACTGTGGAACATTTATGTTAATTTTTTTTTGAATGGTTCATGTTTGATATTTTTTTAACAATCAAATTCCAAGAACGCTTGTGGAGCTCGCCACCATGCTTATAGCTTAATTCTTTTGCTCTTAAGCAGTCATGTCTCCTTGGGGCAATTTTTTGTTGCAAATGCTTTGAGAAATATTTTTCTAATTCTTCAATTTCTTTAGAAGACCACTTTTGCCTTGTTGATTTTTGGCCTTTTTTCCTATGGGTTTTCTTCATACCAAAGTCATTGGTGTAATTTGGTGCACTAGTAGACAGTTCTATTTCATCATTGCTCATCTCAGCCATTTCATTATTGTCCATTTCAAGAACTTCATGATTGTCTGTATCAGGAACTTCAGCATTTGAATCTCCAACAGATTTATCATAGATGATGTCACTGAAATTAACTTCATCTAATGACTTCCCAACAAACTGGGATTGGATGTTCAGGTCCTGCATCATCAGAACCTTTCCTAATGTCACTCTTTCAATATATGGACTCATTGTGCGGTAATGATTTAAATGTACTTTAGTTGAGTGGCCCAGATGACGACACATATGGTGGAGTTCTGAGTCTGATAGATTCATGACCTAGAAAATAAATAAAATAATTGTAAAATAAATCCTGATAAAAACAGCTACAAAAAATTAAACTGAATGCTTTTTCCATCTCTTGTAAATTATTTTGATTTTCCATTTTCTGTTACCAACAAGAGCACTAATCAATGCAAAATACGCTTGTTTAGAATGAAGGAAACATGATTTAATTTAAGAAGTAGAGGATAGAAGTACAGCCAATGGAGTTATTGCAAAGCACATAGTATTTATAATAAGTATAGTAAGAATTGATTAACAGTTTAACAAAATTATCAATTGCATTCCATATGGCTGTACAAGAATACAATGTCTTACATCAAAAACTGTGATTTGCCAGTTTTACTATCTAATCAAAATCTATATCTGTTTAAATGATTTTTTTCATCAAAGACAGTGAAAAAGAATCAATCAGATAAGTTAATGAACAACAAAAAAATAATAGAAATTTCACAAGTCGTGATTTAATAAGCAAGCTGGAAACATGATGCTTTGAAAAACATACATAACACTGACATTCATTATAATGTTATAATTAGTGTGTAGTATAGCAACATTTGACTCTACAAACCATTTGTCAGCAAACAACCAGATTCATCATAATGAAAGTTCACTACAATAACAAAAATTAAAATTTAATATATACATATATACCTGAGCCAGGGTGGCCATGTACTTCCTCATTTTAGTAGAGGTAATATCCTGAGGTCTGCTAAGACCTGCACTCTCACACATTTTCCGAAGGCTATCATAAGCTCTTATTGGATTTCCATCTGAAAAGCATATAAAATATTGAAGAATAATAAATCAAAGAATGATGAATAAATCTCAAGGATCACTCTTAGTTTTCAGTAATTAGATTAATTACCAGAATCAAATGACATACAAAAGTTACCTACATTCTGACCCCACAAGATTCATATTTAAGCTTGACCCAGAACTTTTTTTTTATATTTTTCTCAAGTCTATAAGTATATTTGGCTACCAAGAACTTACTAGTGTTAGATGCAAACAGGTAAGAAGTTTGGATATTAAGTTTTTGTCGTAGTTCTGCATCAGCCAGAAAATCCATTACTGCCTTGCACTCAACTGGTATTAAGACTGGTACAATGCCACCACGCTGAAAATTGAGTAAAAGTTCTTAGATGAGCCATTTTTTTACATTTGAAGAGTGAATAAAATTCATTTAAATTGATTTAATAAATAATTTATATATAAATTGATTGCATATGCATATAAAACAGCAATTTCACTAGGTTCAACACATTTAATTCTTTAATGAATTCCATCTACTTAGGAATAACTAAATCTTACATTATTTTTGCCTAATGTAGCAACCCTGATAAGCCATCAATTTATCAGATAACCACCTGGAAAATCTAAGAAATACAGAAAAATTCACACCCTCTGTAATTTTGTATCATCATAACTTTCTTATTATCAATTTCATCTTCACATAAATTACACCAAATTAAAGCTTATAAAATTATCTATAAGCATGTGTAAATTTGATTGACATGTCATAATTATTAACTTTATTGTGTTTATTCAAAATTGTTAAACATGTGATAATATCGGCCGGACTCGTTGTATCAACTTCTGAGGCACTGCTCTGGACCCCTACTAGTTTCATGAGGGAATGCAAGGCCCAGAAGTTTTTGAATATTAATGAGCTAATATTATTTTAATTTTCCAATCAATGATTTCATGTCGATGCTCAAAAAGTTTGCATACGATAATCCTAAGCTTAGATATAATTCCGCAAAGTTGACTGGCCGTAAAATTTTCATTACGCAAAAAAATCACATTTTTGCTCGGTTTCTAAAACCTCAACATCTCAGCTTTATTTGTGACGGTACAGTAAAAAAAAACAGTGACTTGTATAAAGTGTAATAATGAATTCAAAGCAGGAGCAGGATATACTCAACACATCAAAACTTGTAAAAGTATCAATCATCAAAAGGAGGCAAAAAAAGAAAATAAAAAGCTTACAAAGACTAGAAAAAGAATTAGACAATGCATTGAATCTTCTGATAGCGAAACTGAAAAAGAAAACAAGCCAGCAACACCTAAAGTTAGTAAGTCTGGAAACAAGTCTAATGGTAGAAAAAAAAGACACCAAAAAAAAAAAAAAAATCAAAACAAAAGTGAGAACGACCAGGAAATGGTGTCCTGTCTAAGTAGTTTAGGGGTAAACCAGTCAGTAATAACGGGGTATCCAACGTCAATAAATGGGGGAAAGGTAGTCATAGTGATGACGTAACTTAAATTAAGTGTAAACAAGTTTAAAAAAGGGTATATAAGGAGTGCAACTTGAAATAACCGTCATTTACAAGGAAGCTTTCGTACCGTACGGATCTACGCTCGTTAATACAGATAATATTTATTCTGCATTAAATTACGTTTGGAGAAATAGGCAACAAATTCGAAATTGGATTGCAAATGAGCCTTACGATCATAGGGAGACACATCGATACACTTACCAAAACCTACCTCGAAATTACAGAACGAAATACCAAAATAGAGGAAAAATGGCACCAACTCAGAAGAGAAGACTTTCAAATCCGGGAAACTACTATCCATACCTTGCGAAACGAGGTAGATACTCTAAAAACACGTCTTACGCAACTAGAAGAGTCTATGGCAAAGGTAGGAGGAAAAATAGACGATATAGCAGATATGGTAAAGGAAAGAAATGGTTCTACCCGAAGAAGAAGATCAAGACGACGATGGGAACGAGAAAGTATGTCACCAGCGGGTTTAAAATATACATACAGACCAGTATATGACAGTCAAAACAACGGATGGGTTGAGTACTATAATCCAGACAACAACTATGGAAGTATTGATGGCTTTCTTCAATCTTTGAACACAGAGGATCCAGTTAAGACTTTTAGAGAGAAGACAGACTTGAAGAGATCTTACAGAGTAGCTACAAATGACATCAATAACGTAACAGAGAAATACTTTGAACCAACATTGTATATGAGCATCAATGAAGGATATTGTGGAGACTTATTCAGTAACGGACAGGATGTTAACAAAAGAGCAGTTGGAATAGAAAGTGTGAGAATCTGCGTAGAATACGACAAGACACTGACTTGTTATTTTAGACATAAATCACCAAGAGGAAATGAAGCCACAGAAAAACCGCATTAGAAGACAAACTGTATGTTTTTGTTTTTTTAAGTTTAGAAATTTGATTGAAATGACTTGTGAGTTAATAAAGTTGATCAAAATATAAAATCTTTGTCCTTAGTTACAATGTCCAACTAAACACTTAGCAATTAAAACTACAATTTTAGTATAAAATTAAAGCGGAATGAAGAGTAGCGTCCGACAGTAAAAAGGTGGTGATTAGGGCGGAAGGTGGGAGACCTTCTCTGACCAATAGGTCTATTAAGCTTTAGGCCAGGGGTCCTAAAGTAGATCATTGCTCGTTCCGTGCTAGCCATGCTAGGATAATATAACAAAGAAAATGTGTCCAGACTTGTGTGGCTGTCGCAGAAGCAAATGTGTCCATGCTATGGACAAAATGTTAATGATAGCTTGTGTGGCTGTCACAGAAGCAAATGTGTCCATGCTATGGACAAAATGTTAATGATAGCTTGTGTGGCTGTCACAGAAGCAAATGTGTCCATGCTATGGACAAAATGATAATGATAGCTTGTGTGACTGTCACAGAAGCAAATTGTCCAGAATTGTGTGACTGTACAGTAATGACGTAATTAATGACGTTATACAGTCACAGAAGCAAATGTGTCCAAAAATGACTTGTGTGACTATAATGACGTAATTAATGACGTAATACACACGCTATGACAATTTAGTACTCAGAAATGGATAAACAAGATGAGGACACGTTTTTTCTCAGTGCATTATTCCTTGCAATAACTGCATCGCATTTACATTTGAAATATGGCACTCCACGTTTCTTGATCGGCCGTCGAAAAAAATGACCGCTCAGATCAGCAGCTCAGACTTTTGATCTTTACACCAATAAACACAAGTTTAAATTGCAAATAAAGTTTGACATAATGGATAAAAAAATAATTTGTAGTCTTTAAAATTTGTTTTATCCGTGTTTTAATTAATTTCGAGCGGTTATGTTACGTAAAAATTCATAACATTTTTTCGCTCACTGCAATGCATGGAAAACAAAAAAAATCGTAAAAGCATTCGACCAATTTCAGTCAGGTATGTTAAAACAAGAGGCAACTGTGACTTAAAAAAGAAATTATAATACAGTCATTCATAATACTTGTTTTAATTCAAAAGAAATCGCTGATTTTACTGTTATTTTGTTACGAAACTCGCCACACTTTTTAGCGGGAATTTTCGTACCCAATCTAATTTCGAGTCAACTTTTTAAAATTTCTATTGCAAAATTAATACTTATGTTTTTTTTTTTGGTGAGATTTTAAAAATAATTTTAATAATTCATGATATTTCATGAAGTTAATACTAGATCATTGAACTCTACTTTTCATTACTTTGACTGACATTAAACATCTGGAAAAGTAAAATTTGGCTACAGGTTATTATGTTGCATTATAGTTAAGTGCTTGGAAAAAAAACTTATGCAGATGAAAATAAACTTAGTTCATAAATATATAAAATTCCAGCACTTCTAAGTACCAATACCACTTAAATTTGAGTGATGAAAAAAATCTGTAACTTTCATGTATGTCAGCCTGAATTATTTTTTATTAAAATATCTCTTTCTTGAAACTGCTATCTTTCTTATGTGAAATTTATTGATGTCATAAATTGTCCCTATGAAATGACAAGACATTGTAATTTCATGTTAAATTTCTTTAACTACAGCAAAATGTACATGCTATTTTTAAAAATGTTTGTCTTTATTAGATTCTACAGGAAAAACTATAAGAGAGTGGGAAATTTCATGCAAATATCTTAATCAGTACTCAAGTTATTGCTATTTGTATACAATTTAACAATTATCTGGTGCTGTGATTTCGCGATTTACCATATGTAAGATTTTAGTCACTTTCTGCGAATTTCAAAAGTTAATAACTTTTGCCATTTTTAAAGATATTAAAATGAAACAGTTTTGGAAAGCTTATTTTATTTAGAATTTTTAAATATGGTCAGAAGTAAATCAATCCACTTTAAAAAAATCATCAGGGTTGCTACTTAATGTAATCTACCGTTTTTTTTTCCATATATTTTCAAGTATGTTAGGTTTTGTACAGAAAAAGCATGTGATCAGTTTGGTGAAGATTTGATTTGTTCTCACTATATCAAACAGGTTCAATTTTTTAATTACTTGATGTGGTATTCCACTGGACATGACATAATAATATATTTTGCCAAGATTATTTTCAAGAAATCATATACTGAAAGATATACATTAGTTATGGAAAAGGATGGATAGTGTCACTGGTTCCTAAACAGAAAATCAATACTTATCTCTGAAATATACAAAGACTTGTTCTGAGTAAGTTGTCATTTCCCCAACAAATACTTAACATTGTCTCATGACAAAAGATAAAATCCAAATATCATCATTTTACTAAAAGTAACTTACCTTTCCTCGTGTTTGTATAAGATCATGGGTTTGTATGAGGTATTTTTCGGTTTCTGAAACCTCTCCCATGAGACCTTCATCGATGTCACTGATGCTTAATTTCCGCAAGTAGTTTTGCACCCTAGAAAATACAATATTGAAAATAGGAGTGCAATGGTTCACCTTACTTTTTTTTTTCAAACATTAACCTTTGGTTCAATTTCCCATATCTCCAAAACGAAT